>NC_090726.1:56636367-56651367 GCF_036898095.1 Palaemon carinicauda | reverse complement strand
GATACATTTTTATATATGAATTACAAACTATTTGCCATGTCTCAACCTGTTTTCTAAAAGTCCCCTGAGAATAATTTCACTGAGGTCACTGATCCTTTGAATAATTCCACTTGCATATACTAAAATTATATATGAAATTAAATCAGCCAAAACATTGAGCCTTTAGGGGGCTGTTATATGAGGGAAGTGTAATACAAAATGTGACAAAACACATCTGTGACAGATATTTTTTATGCTTTTCTGAGACACTTTTACTCTGATGATATAATGTAACACCAAAAATTAGAGCAAATGCGAGTTACTTTCTAAGCTTACCGTGGTGGCTTAAGTGTTAGTTATCAGCATAGACTGAAAAGAAATTCTCGACTTGAAAGAGCAGTACAGAACATATTTTGTTTTCAACTTACCATTTTTTCTTTCTAAATTGGGTCCAAAACCATATTTTCATATGATTATTTAATAATTAGAAAAAAATATTCAAGCAAAATCCAATTTTAGTGTTTTGATGTATCTATGCAGAAAAATATATTACCATTATGATTGTATCTTTCATTTACCAGAGCACAAACTAATACAGATCACACATACATAACATTAAAAGCCTATACTAAAGAAATGCAGACAAAAAGATCAAAATATAAAAGTAGAGTGAAAAAGACAAACCAAAGAGTACATAAAAAGAATTTTACCATAGAACCACAACCACAAACAGGGGATCAAAATCTTTAAGTACAGTGTAAACAAAGTATATAAGGAGAGTGTAAACAAACTTCATTGAAATGACTCTAATAACGTCAAACAAACTCATACAGGATATCAGAACATTAAAAAAAATAGTTTCAGAATATATCAAAATAACTGTACTTAACCACCACCATCATATAATAGAAAAAAATATAGAAGAGTAGAATATTAAAATGACATTATAGAAAGAAATAACCTGAGGTGAAATTGGCTAAAGAGGAAAAAATGGGTAGAGACACAACTAAATCTCCTGATACTGTATACCTGAGTTAAGAGTTTCGGAAAGAACCCTATTTCCATTATATAAAAGGAATATGAAGAGCTTAGTACAATGGACAAGATTATAGGAACAGTTATTTGGTTCATGAAATAATGGTGACACGATGCTTATGGAACTGTAAGCATGAAAAATTTATGTAATAAAAATTAAGTATCAGAAGGAAACATAATAAAGAAACGACCATGAGATTCAGGGAGAACTTTCCTGAACTAGCCGATCTCCAGACAGGTAATCCTGCCATATCCAGAATATTGAACTTTCATGTGTAGTTTTACTTTCTTTTGTCAGTCTAATTCAGTTCTTAATGGTCAACTCATCATCCATTCCCAGTTGTTTAACTGGTCTGTATTAAACACTCATTTTAACATCGTTTAGGAAAGACCGAACCAAAATACGTTTCTTTTCAATTTCTATATATCATTAAACGCATATAAGCACGACCAACTATTGCAGGTGGAATTCTTTTAAAAGGTATTCTCTTTGAAGTCACATTTGAGACGGTATGTTTACTTGGTTTAATGACGACAAACACGGTTTAGTGAAGAACGCATGTGATGTGTTCGATTTCGTTGAAAAGTCCACGACAAACTCGGAAAATTCTAATGAAATATTGCAGGCGTGACAGTACCTTCAGGATAATTTAGGCGTTTGATATCAACTGTCAGCAAGTTTAAGTGGGGACGCTGAGTCACATTAATCATTGCATTTATGACCTATATAGTGTCACTGGAATAAGGAATTAAGAATTTATTAAAAATGTAAAATTGTAAATGTAAAATGATAATTATTTGTGAGTTGTATAATTAGTTGAGATATCGATTCATGCGATGCGATTTTGATAGGTAGTTTATGAAAGCAGTAACAGTTTGCTACATTAATTGATAATAAGATGATTTACATAATTATATTTTTTTTTAATATTCAAAGGAAAGATTTTATAGAGACAAGTTTATCAGTGAAGTATTACAAACTCGATAACTTATAGAGGAAATTGCGTTTTGTTGAAAACAATATATTTCTTGTTGAAAAAAAAAATGTAAATATATAGCATAACCATCTCAAGTGTATCAAAACTTCCTACAACTGAACTAGTGACAGACCAACGATTAGTTAGGGTACTGCACGGTTAAATTATCAGTTTTATACTTCAGTTGTTGGCGGTCGAGGTCATTGCTGGCATGAACAGATTTATAAAATATGTAACAAGAAATTGGCAACTAAAACAGAGAAATTCATAAAGTCTTCATCTACTGAGATTATTTCACTCGAATAGTCTGTAAATTCCCTTGCCTTTATCAGAAGATGAAGATAATGTGACTGACAGCCATTGACTCCACCTTTAATGGGTATCCATGGAGAGGACCAATCAATTTCTAATGCTCATACATCTCTCACTCTAGAGAGAGAGAGAGAGAGAGAGAGAGAGAGAGAGAGAGAGAGAGAGAGAGAGAGAGAGAGAGAGAGAATGAAAATATAGCAAATAACAAATCAATAATTTGGATTTTTCTGCAATTTTGTTTATGTCTATGCAGTGTGAACGAAAGTAATATGAGAAATTAGGACGTTCATAAACCTAATTTTAACGAAACCCAAAACCTAGAGTGGAGCATATGTTCGTTTTAACCATTCTTTGCTGACTCATAATTACCGTGTCTGAAACATGGTACTACCTAATCTTGAACTGTCAACAAAATCTTCATTGAAGGTTAGCCAGGGCACCATCAACATATTGGGATACAACGGTCAAAGAGTTAGGGGTTCTTTGACTGGTCAGATGGTACTACATTGGATCCTTTTCTCTCTTTACGGTCACTTTCTGTTTGCTTACACATACACCGAATAGTCTGGCCTATTCTTTACAGATTATTTTCTGCCCTCACACAGACGACTAGACTGAGATTACCAAACAGTTCTTCTTCACCCATGGGGTTAACTACTGCACTGCAATTGTTCAGTGGCTAATTTCCTCTTGGTGAGGATAGAACAGACTCTTCAGCTATAGCAAACAGCTCTTTTAGGGGATGGATACTCCAAAATCCAAGCATTTCCTTCTAGTCTTGGATAGTATCATAGACTTTGTGTACCATGGTTTTCCACTGCCTTTGTTTAGAGTTCTCTCTTTATTTTTTTAGGGTACACACGTGCACACTATGCTGTCTAATATGTCTTCCTCTTGTTTTTGTTAAACTTTTAGAAGTTTATATATGAAATTTTTTTTAATGTTGTTACTGTTCTTAAAAATATTTTATTTTTCCTTGTCTCCTTTCCTCACTGGGCTAATTTCCCTGATGAAAACCCTTGGCTTATAGTATCCTGCTTTTCCAACTAGGGTTGTAGCTTAGCAAGTATCAACAACAACAACACAACAACAACAACAACAAAAACAATAATAATAATAATAATAATAATAATAATAATAATAATAATAATAATAATAATAATAGTATCTGGAGGAAATAATTTAATAGCTTCAATAAACAATTCTGAATTCGTGAATAAAGCAATGGTTTATTTCTTTGCCTTATCTGAAAATATAACAAAAAATCTGAAACTAAATTCTGAATTGTTATTAGAAAATTGACCCACAATAAAATTATATTTCCCCTTTTTGCACGTGACATAAATCACTTTAAGTTATAGTAATAACTACATACTGACGTTCCACATAAATATCTGTATTGTTTATTCTCAAGAATAAAAAGTATATATGATTTTGTAAAAAAAAAAAAAAAAAAAAAAAAAAAAAAAAGAATACCAGAACATCTGATGTTCAGTATCTACATACTACGTAAAAAAATAGTAATAGGCAATAAAACTTGCACAAACAGTTCTTTGATGATATTTTTGGTGTATTTCAAAAATCTTGAAAAATATTTATTTCAACCTACTGTATTTATAGTTTCTTCTTTCGTTACAGGGACTGATAAACGTTCTTCTACTGCCTCCCAGATATTTATCGCAAGCTTCGAACCACTTGAAGATAAAGTTCCATTTCAAGAATGCAACAATCGATTTCCATATAATACGGAAGATAGCACACTCAAGGAAGTTTTTTTCTTGAATGAAACTTGCGAGATAACCACACATCCATAAGGGTTTCACAGTAGATTCCTTCTTTATCATTATTGCCATTTTTCTCCGACCAGATCACCAACTTCATATAGTTATTACCCTTTTAGCCTTCGAACTTGCTTGACATTTTGTTAATGATACAGGAATATTTTCGTTCTTTTCTTTTACAAATCCTAGAAGAATTGCTACCACATTTTCATATGAAATACAATATTAATATCGAAAATCCATTTCTAAACATTACACAGCAAAACCTAAAGGAACAGTATAAAACATTGATTAATAAATTTCATTACATATATAAAAGTTTCTCTGTTTTCGTGTAAAAAATAAAATGGCAAAACAGTCAAACTGGTTCCCTATGGACTTAAAATAATAAAGATCATGCAGATTTCACAATAGGAACTATTAGAGTAACAAAATGTGTATATTTGGCCATTTGGGCTGAAACTCTATAAACTATATACATGGATGGAGAAAACCAGTAAGTCTTATTTGCTAGCTACACCACAGAAACGTTAATTCTTGATCATATCATATTTCAATACCGTGAAAAAAAAAAATTATATTTATTCTTGCTATTACTAACAGACTAGTGAATTTTATATATATATATATATATATATATATATATATATATATATATATATATATATATATATTATATATATATATATATATATATATATATATATATATATATATATATATATATATATATATATATATATATACTGTATATATACAGAAATGTACGCACAGACACATACATATACACACACACACACACACACACACACATACACACACACATATATATATATATATATATATATATATATATATATATATATATATATATATATATATATATAATATATATATATATTATATATATATATATATATATATATATATATATATATATATATATATATATATATATATATATATATATATATGTGTGTGTGTGTGTATTTACTAGCTAAGCTACAATCCTTATTAGGAAAGCAAGATGCTATAAGCCCAAGGACTCCAACAGGGAAAAATAGCCCAGTGAGGAGAGGAAAAAAGGAAATAAATAAACAACATAAGAAGTAGTTAACCATTAACATGAAATATTTCAAAAAACATTAACTGTATTAAAACAGATATTTGATAGATTAACTATTAAAGAACCTATGTGAGCCTGTTTAACATATAAACATTTGCTGCGAATTTGAACTTTTGAAGTTCTACTAATTCATCTCACCGATTAGGGAATACTCTCTCTCTCTCTCTCTCTCTCTCTCTCTCTCTCTCTCTCTCTCTCTCTCTCTCTCTCTCTCTCTGTATATATATATATATATATATATATATATATATATATATATATATATATATATATATATATATATATATATATATATATATTTATGTATATATATATATATATATATATATATATATATATATATATATATATATATATATATATATATATATATATATATGCAGGTAGTAAGTTGCCAGGGCACCAGCTGCCCGTTGAGATTCTACCACTAGAGAGTTATTGGATTTTTGACTGGCAAGACAGTAATACATTGGATCCCTCTCTCTGGTTACGGCTTATTTTTTATTTGCCTACCCATAAACAGAATAGTCTGGGCCATTCTTTACATATTCTCGTCTTTCCTTATACACCTGACAACAATGAGATACTAAACACTTCTTCGCCCATGGGGTTAATTACTGTACTGCAATTGTTCAGTGTACTTTCCTCTTGTTAAGGGTAGAAGAAACTCTTTAGCTATGGTAATTAGCTCTTCTAGAAAAAGGACACTGCAAAATTAAACCATTGCTCTCTAGTCTTGGGTAGTGCCATAGCCTCTGTACCATGGACTTCCAGTGTCTTGGGTTAGAGTTCTTTTGCTTGAAGGTACACTCTGGCCCAATATTCTATCATATAATTTGTTTTTCTTCCCCTTGTTTTTTTTTAAATAGTGTGTTGGGCAGGCTTAATAGAAGGGCCATGGATGCCTGGTGGTTTATCAAGAGGTTGTCTTTTCCTTTTTTGATTCTTTTTCTTCTCAAAACAATCCTTTATGTCCTCCCATCAGTTGAAGGGGCTATCCTGGAGGGTATTTAGCCTTGCATGGTGTATCGGCTCCTCCATGTTGACAAGTTTTTTCGACTTTTTACTATAGTCTATGGGTATCATCAATTACTTTATTTATAATTCTGTACATATTGTTTTTGTTATAATTCTCGTTAATCTAGTTTTTAAATATGATGTCTCTTTTTTATTTATATTATTTCTTATGCTGTCCGGAAACATTGAGTGAAATCAGGGACCAGTACGTCCTAGATTCCGTCAGTGTCGTCTTATGTATTGCAATATTCGTGGTCTTCATGCAAATATTAGAGACCTTACAGATGCATTCAGAAAGTATGATATTCTTCTGTGCTCAGAAACTTTGGTTTCTGATATGAGGCACTCATCTGAGCTCCTTATAACTTGTTTTAAGAAGCCAATAACTTTGAAACTTGATGCCATCCCTAGGGCCAGGGGAATGGCGGTATATATTAGGACAGAGAACCCTGCTTCTCATAAGTCCTGCTATCAGTGTGGATGTCATGAGATTCAGGTAATAAAAGTTTGTGGCAGGCATAACAACATTCATTTGTGTTCTATCTACCGGAATCCAGACACGAAGGATTCTATCTTCGATTGTCTCCTTACCATTATGGCTAAGAAACAAAAAGATGATAGAAAGGCTTCTTGTGTCTTTGTTGGTGATTTTAATACTCACCATAGGGAGTGGTTAAGTATTATCTCTCCTACCGATCGCTATGGCTTAAGAGCATAGACTTTGCATCTGAATTGGGCTGTGAGCAATCATAGATGAAGCTCTCACAGGTCTGGTAATTGCTTGGACCTCGTATACATTGTGGCGGGATGTTGCAACAACAACCCCCACACCCTTGATCACACTTAACAGACAATTGTCTCTGCAACACAAACTTTCCCCTTACTTTATCATAAACTGGACTCTTAAAAAAAAAAAAAAAAAAAAATCCTTAATACTATATTTCTTAAAAACTAAAATAATTAATACAAAAACCCTTCCACAATTAATTAAACCCTCAAAATCAATAAAGCATTAACAAAATTTCAACACTAAACACACAAAAAACGTAACATCATTCAAATAAATCAAAATAAAACCCTAACAAAACTTGAAACTAAACTGCACACCAACACCAAAAATGTGTTTATGAATATTGCGACACCAACACTCTCCTCAACACAAAGCCGACTGTCTTTTACGGCAAACTACTACTATCACCGCTCTGTGATTAACAGATTAAACTGTGTGGCAATTTGCCACAACTGCCTTGCTGATTGGGGTGGTAGTTATAGTCGTCATCATCATCATCATCATCATAATCATAATCATTAATCGAAATCTTAATAAACAGGCCAGGTCATCGACGATTTTGCAGTTCAAAAAGAGCAGTCCAAACCAAATCGTAGTACAGGCCAGGTCATCTACAATACATCCAATTTCTGAAAAAATTTAATCTCTCCAAAGGAGGAATCGCGGCCTAAAAATGAAAAAAAGAAAAACACTTACGAACACTCCCAGCTAACTAGACTATCACACTATAATCAAAGATAAATAATAAACTGTTCCTTTCATTCACAATCACGACAAGCAAATATAAAAAAAACTGTACTTACTCAGAAAACCAATGAACACTTCTACGCTGGTGATAAAGAATAAGGTATATCCAGCATTCACACACAACCGCCTCTAGCAGCAGTCAAATAAAAAAAGCATTGGCTCCGAAACATTTACCATTCTCCTAACCTAGCTAAAAGTAAACAAACCATCTCATTTATACCAACAGTCTTTCTCACAACAAACAATCGATACACTAACTACCTCTCTCTCTCTCTCTCTCTCTCTCTCTCTCTCTCTCTCTCTCTCTCTCTCTCAGGATTTGGCAAACACAAAAAATAAAAATTAATAAAAATTAATCCTCCACATTCCCCCCCCCCCTTACTTCGCCAAATCCATCTTACACAACACTTACCTGATTTTTTTCATAACCCAGTTGCAGTCGGGAACAGGACCTCTACTCCGAGTAACTGGTTCTTCATACAATCTCTCATTCACTTCTTCCTTATCACAATCATTTGCTACATTAACACTTTTACTATTTAAATCCCTATCATCTAATATATCACGCACTATCCCATCTACCTCACTATCATCTGGCCCTAAAATCTCACTATTTCGGTCAACAATTCATCCATTTCATCAAAACCATTTTCTACTTCAATAAAAGATTCATTCATACTACTTATCATTCTCCTATCTTTCATTCTCGCATTCGTCATCCTTTCTTTTACATCTAATGAAAAACCACACACACGATAGGTATCATTCATACTCAGCCATGATTCATCTGTATTAATACATTTACCTTCAACAATCACTTGTACATTTACACCCTTGTCATGCATATTCAGATTCTTACCTATACCTATAAATTTCCCTTGCACTTTCTCCTCGCTTAAAACTTTCAAACTCCTCTTTTTCCTATATTCAACTAACGCTAATTGTTTACTTTCTAGCCCTAACTTCTCATGCATACTAGGTTCATACTTACTCATTTCCAACCAATTATTAATCCCATTCTCACAAACGTCGATCCTATTCCTTCTACACACACAGAAGGACTCATCCAGTTGAACCCTCTCACACTCTAGTTTCCCGAACATCCTAGCTGGCCTAATCCCTTCTTTCTACAAACTCTAGCTATGTGCCCATCTACACCACATTCAGTACACTTACTCCGCGGCTCCTTGCACATTCTAGCATAATGACCATCCTTACCACAATTACCACAAATCACATTCATACGATTACTACGACACCCACTCGCTATGTGCCCAGTCATACCACACCGATAACATTTTACCCCTTTCTCTTTCTCGCACTTGCTAATTGTATACTCTACCTCACCACATCCAAAACATGCACCTAGAGCCCATCTACATTTATTCTTCTTATGTCCTACTTTCCCACATCTATAACACTTCTCTTCACGGATACAACTACCTGACCTACTTTGCTGCACACTAGCACTCCTCTCCCTCCAAACCTGATTCCCTTGCCTAAACCCATCATTTGTCCTTACAGGTATTCCCACACTACTCGCCCTAACACTCCTATCTACTACCTGATCAGCTATCCTCATCGGTCCTCTCATAACAGCATCTCTAAAACTAACAAAGTCTGACACGCTTTCCTCCATTCCAGTTCTTACACTCACAGATTTGCTTTCTTTCATACACCTATCCAACTCGTAATCCTCAACTATCTGTAAAATATCATCCCATGTCAATCTTTCTTTCATCCACCTCATCTTCTCCTTACGTTCCGAATTGATAAATTCACTCACATTCTCAGGTATGGTCGCCAAAAACTTCTTTATTAACTCCTTATTCTCATTTATGCCTTCATCCCCATACTTCTTCCTTGCTAATGTTTCTAACCTACATACATACATCGATATCGCTTCTCTTGCATTCATCCATGCTTCATCAAAATCATTCTTACGCTTATACCTAACACTCTCTTTCATACGTTTTACCTGCTTAATTATTCCCTTTTCACACTTTCATAATCAACATCCCCTACACTCATCATCACTCCATACATCGTCAACAAATACTCTGTCAAATATTCTCCTAACTCCCTAGCCCAAACTCTCTTACTATCAACATACTTATCCCGACAATGCCTCTCATACTCCTTGAAAAACTTGTATACATCCCTACTACTATGCTCATTGAACCTTTCACACCGAGGTACCTCTCTCATAAACAGTCTTACACACATCACGTTCATTTTCACTGCTATCATCACTGCTACCTTCCTTCTTGTTTCCTACTTTCTCGCTAGATTATAAGGAATCTAATGAAACACTCAAATTCCTATCCTTACCTTTTCTTTTCTTACCCTTTCTTTTACTTACCACTTTCACCCATTCATGATCATCCTTGCTATCATCTTGACAATTTTTTTCTCTTTCTTCACATCATTTTTACCTTTCTTCTCATTTTTCCTATCACATATCTGTTCATCCTCACTATGCTTAATTCCCTTATCTTCAATCTCAATAACACTATTACTATTACTATCACTATCACTTCATTTCCCATTATCACCTACCTTAACCTTCTCTTTCACTAGAAACCCTTTACCTGTAGCAGAGGCCACTCCAACTGCACCTTCACCCATTAAGGTTTCCATCATCCCCATCACTTGCCCCATCTTAAATTCCATTCGCTTCTCCATTCGCTCTTCATTCTCTCGCATCCTCATCTCAACACCCTCTTCCACTCTCTCTACAGTTCACTTAATTTCCTTCAGTTTCCTATGCATTTCCTCATTCTCACAGTTCAACCTCTCATTCTCTACTAGCAACCTCTCTTTCTCAACTATCAACTTCTGCTCCCGTTCTTTAACCAACCGCAATTCCTCCCTCAGTAACTTGTTCTGCTCTTCCATTGTCATTAACCTTAAATCTAAATCCTATGTATAACCTTTGTGAAAGAGTCTGTTTCAATCCCACCTTGGCTGTCCCTGTTTGGGCGCCAAAATAATGTGGCGGGATGTTGCAACTACAACCCCCACACCCTTGATCGCACTTAACGGACAATTGTCTCTGCAAAATAAACTTTCCCCTTACTTTATCATAAACTGGACTCTTAGACAAAAGGAAAAAAAAACATGACCTTAATAATATATTTCTTACAAACTAATATAATTAATACAAAAAACCCTTCCACAATCAATTAAACCCTCAAAATCAGTAAAGCACTAACAAAACTTAAACACTAAATATACAGAAAACGTAACATCATTTAAATAAACCAAAATAAAACCCATCGTCATCATCATCATCATAATCGTAATCATCAATCAAAATTTTAATAAACAGGCCAGGTCATCGACGGTTTTGCAGTTCAAAAAGAGCAGTCCAAACCAAATCGTAATACAAGCCAGGTCATCAACAATACATCCACTTTATAAAAAAATATAGTCTCTCCAAAGGACGAATCACGGCCTGAAAATGAAAAAAAAAAAATACTTACGAACACTCCTAGCTAACTAAACTACCGCACTATAATCAAAGATAAATAATAAACTGTTCATTTCATTCACAATCACGACAAGCAAATATAAACAAAACTGTACTTACTCAGAAAACCAATGAACACTTCCACCCTGGTAATAAAGAATAAGGTATATCAAGCATTCACACACAACCGCCTCTAGCAGCAGTCAAATAAAAAAATCATTGGCTCCGAAACATTTACCATTCTCCTAACCTAGCTAAAAGTAAACAAACCACCTCATTTATACCAACAGTCTTTCTCACAACAAACAATCGATACACTAACTACCTCTCTCTCTCTCTCTCTCTCTCTCTCTCTCTCTCTCTCTCTCTCTCTCTCTCTCTCTCTCTCTCTCTGGATTTGTCAAACAAAAAAAATAAAAATAGATAGAAATTAATCCTCCACAACATTGACTACCCTGGTGTTATAACTAGTAAGGTTGGTTCTTTAGTCGGGACATCTGATCATGCCTTGATTTCGTTAGTAGTGAAGACTGAGCAGCTTGTCCCTGATGTATCATACTCTTGTAGAATTTATATGAAATCCCAAGCAGACTGGAATGGAATTTTGCATGATCTTTAGTACATGAATTTGTCACACTTATAAAGTAGTTTAGATCCTGTTGTCCCTTTGAATGGGAATCTAGTCAACATAATTGATTGGTGTATCCCTTCTCGTGTGCTAAGGTACCGAGTGAAGGAAAAACCATGGTTCAATGATGATTGTATACATGATTATTTGGAGAAGCAGGAGGCCTATCATCTTTGGAAGGGTAACAAAACAGATTTGACCTGGAATAACTATACTCAGCTTCGAGGTTTTGCTCAGAGAGTCTATGCCTCAACTGAAAAGGAATACAATTTAACCATACAAGAAGCCCTTTCTGGTACAACTCAAGAACATAAATTATGGTCTACCATTAATCTGCATTCTTTGATGTAGATGCAATAGTTTCTTCTTTACTTAAACCAGATGACTCAGTCACTCTATGTCCAAAGAAAAAGGCAACCCTTTTGTCTGACTTTTTTTACAATAAAAAGATTAATGAAAAACTTGAACTTCCTCATTCCTGTTTTCCTGAGGCTAAACTAACTAGTTTAGCTTTTTAATCTCGTGAAATTGAAGCTCTGTTGATGGACCTTGATGCTTATGAAGGTGTAAACCCAAATAGTATTTTAACTTTTTTTTATAAAGACAGCAGATTTCTTAGCTCCAAAGTTATCTGTTATTTTCTGCAAGTTAGCAAGAAGAAGAGCTCTTAGCAATTGTTGGAGAATGTTACTCCTCTATGTAAATGTGTTTTTGGTGGCTCAAGTCCCACTGTTTACCGCCCAATTTCCATAATTCCCATATTATCTAAAGTTTTTGAATGTCTTCTGGCAAAATGTCTTGATAGGTTTGCTGAAGGTAATCATCTATTCACTAGGTTGCAATTTGGTTTTCATAAAGGCCTTGGAGCATGTAATCCCTAGATTTTAGTCAGGAAGTTCGTATGATTGCCCTTGATTTTAGTGCTGTCTTTGACCGGGTTAATCATGAGGCCCTTGTTTTCAAACTCAAACATTTGGGAGTGGGTAGTTCGTTTCTTAGCATTATTATTGATTTTTTATGCAATAGATCTGACAGAGTTGTTGTTTGTGAGCACCATAGTGTGTAAAGGAATGTGATATCCGGTGTTCCACAGGGTAGTGTTCTTGGCCCCTTACTTTTCATACTATATACACATGACATGTGGTTTGGCCTAGAAAACAAGCTTGTTGCGTATGGAGATGATGCTACTTTCTTTGCATTAATTCCATCCCCTGAATGTAGATCTGGGGTTAGTGAATCCCTTAGTAGAGATTTAGCTAAAATTAGTGCACTGTGCAAATTACTGGGTATGAAGTTGAATCCTAACAAAACTCAAAGTATGATTGTCAGTAGGTCAAGGATGGTGGCTCCTCAACGTCTGGATCTCAGTATTAATAGTATTTCATTAAATTTGTATGCCTTTTAAAATCTTAGGTGTGATTCTCGACAGCAAATTTACTTTTGAGAAATATATTATGTCTGTGTCTTCTTCAATTGCACAAAAAAATTGGCTTATTGAGAAAGTCTTTTAAGATTTTCAGTGATCAATCTATTCTGAAGAAGTGTTTTAATTCTTACATTCTACCTTGTTCTGAGTATTGTTCTCCTGTCTGGTCTTCAGCTGCTGATTCTCATCTTAATTTGTTGGACAGAAACTTACGTTCTAGTAAATTTCTTAATCCTGATCTCGAAATTAATCTTTGCCACTTAGTTCATTATGCATGTTGCATGAGATTTTTCATAACTCTGACCATCCTTCACATTCAGATCTCCCTGGACAATTAGTGCATGGTGCAAATTATAGGGTTTGAAGTTGAATCCTAACAAAACTCAAAGTATGATATTAAGTAGGTCAAGGATGGTGTCTCCTCAACGTCCGGATTTCAGTATTGTTAATGTTTCTTTAAATTTGTATGACTATTTTGAAATTTTAGATGTGATTCTCGACAGCAATTTTACTTTTGAGAAACACATTATGTCTGTGTCTTCTTCAATTGCACAAAAATTGCCTTATTGAGGAAGTCATTCAAGATTTTCGGTGATCAATCTATCTGAAGAAGTGTTTTGATTCTTTCATCCTACCTTGTTTTGAGTATTGTTGTCCTGTCTGGTCTTCAACTGCTGATTTTCATATTATTTCTGTTGGACAGAAACTTGCGGTTTATTAGATTTCTTATTCCTGATCTCGATAATAATCTTTGACACCGTCGTTCAATTAGTTCATTATGCATGTTGCATGAGATTATTCATAACTCTGACCATCCTTTACATTCAGATCTCCCTGGACAATTTTATCCTGTTCGTAATACTAGGCAGACAGTTAACTCCAATAGCCACGCCTTCTCCATCATGAGGCTCAATACTACATAGTATTCTAGAAGTTTTATTCCAGATGTTACTAAGTTGTGAAATTATCTTCCTAATCGGGTAGTTGAATCAATAGAACTTCAAAAGTTCAAAGTTGGAGCAAATGTTTTTATGTTGACCTGGCTGACATGAGTCTTTTTTATAGTTTATATAAGACACACCTGTTTGGACGTTGTTAACAGTTTATACATGTCATATCTGTTTTGACAATGTTACTGTTTTGGGAATGATTTATTGTTAATTTGTACTCATTAATCATTTATTTACTTATTTCCTCTCCTCACTGGGCTATTTGTCCCTATTGCAGCCCTTGGGTTTGTAGCATCTTGCTTTTCCAACTAGGGTTGTAGTTTGGTTAGTAATAATAATAATGATAATAATAATAATATACACACACACACACACACACACATACATATATATATATATATATATATATATATATATATATATATATATATATATATATATAGAGAGAGAGAGAGAGAGAGAGAGAGAGAGAGAGAGAGAGAGAGAGAGAGAGAGAGAGAGAGAGAGAGAGAGAGAGAGAGAGAGAGAGAGAGATATAAATATAAATATATTATTATTATTATTATTATTATTATTATTATTATTATTATTATCATTAATTGCTAAGCTACAACCCTTATTGGAAAAGTAGGATGCTATAAGTTCAGGGGTCCCAACAGGGAAAATAGCCTAGTAGGGAAAGGAAACAAGGAATAATAAAATATTTCAAGAACAGTAACAAGATTAAAATAAATATTTCATATATAAACTTTGAATGATT
>NC_090726.1:56616367-56626367 GCF_036898095.1 Palaemon carinicauda | reverse complement strand
TTTATCTCACATAAGTTTTGTTACGAAGTCTTACGTATTTTTGTAGGTGTGCTGTATGACACATGGGAGGTAGGTATGTGCAAGAGGGATTTTGTAATTTTTCCCACGTGGTTAGACAATACATGAAGATTCCTGAATTAGATTTACTATTTTTATTATGTTAATAGAGGTGTTGGGGTATTTAGTTGAGAGGTTGCCTTTACCAAGAGTGGGTAGTACTCCTCTTCCATATTACCAAGTTAGCAACATTGGCATCGTAAGACCGCCCCCAAGATTCCAGACCATGTGTAATGCATTGCTAGAATTTGCTTGAAGGCTCTAAAATGAATTAGGATGCATGTATAAGGGGCCTAGCAAGGCATGACAGAGAGAGAATTCCAGCCTGATTACCAGAGCCATCACTCTGCAAACCCTCTCATTAAAGTTTCCTCTCATACGTGAAATTGTTGCCTCTCAAAAGTGTACAGTGTTCACAAAACATTTACATATTTTTGTATCTGTTTAGTAGAAAATTGAAGTGAATATTGCGTGTAATTTGCATTAAAGATTGTTTTGTGACCTGCCCTATTAGGTTAAAAGTGAAGTGCAATAAAATTTTGCTTAACTGTTCTGTAACTTTGTGTGAACTAAAAGACGTAGGTGTAAAAATTAAGTGTCTGATTTTCATTATGGTTTATTCATTAGTGTTAAACTGTTAACTCTTTTTATTAATTGTCAAAATTAAATATCTTTGAAACCATTCATTTCTAGGTAAACAAGTGTTTGTATTATTCTGTAAAAGGATTTGTCATTAGTCTCAGATCTAGTTTAGATTTAACCCTGGATAGGTACGCTCCTCGGACACCCCTTTAAGGGTATACTCGGACGCGCGCGACCCCAACGCCAAAAAAAAATCCTTGAAAAATCAGTTTTTGCAGTAACCTCGTTTTTTCTTTTGCCAAAAAAAAACTTCAATGAATGTTTAAAACAACTGTAAAGATAAATACTACTCATCTGCAGAAAAACTATTTATTATAAATATTTTAAAAAATTAAGTAGAAAAAGAAAAAGACCTTACATAAAAAGTCATAAAAAAAAGTTTATACATATATACACAAATCCTTTTAGGAATTGATTCTTGAATGCTTAGGGCACATCTTGATGTATTTTGGATGAAGTCAGACCCATGGAGGTGAAGATCTGAAATGAGAAATAAAGGGTAACTTTTTTTGGCCAAAATAAATTGTCCAAATTTCATGAATTTTTTTGGGTACCCAAATGAAATAGGAAGTGGCTAATTTTCTTAGGGAATAAACATATGTTATCCTAAAATAGAAATATGTAAAAAAATCTTCATTATTTTGTAAATTAGATTTATATCAGGGGCCATATCTAAAGGTAATTTTTTGAGTACTTAGAAATTTCGTAAAAAAATACATATATTTAATATATAATATGATATTTATGCAGGTAAAAATATACCAAAATATCACAAATTCTATAGGGAACAAGAATATATATAGATAGGGCAACTTACGCTTCGGATATGTCCACAAAATGGCCGCCAACCACACTGACTCAGACTCCCTAATCTGCCACTTGAAATGTAGGAAGGGTATGTCAATTTCAAGGTGTTATTTACTAATCTAATTATTCTTGGATATGCATCAAAACTGTATGGTGGGTTGCTGGATAATTGTCGATTATTTTACGACTATAAAATTAAAATTCTGACCCAAACAAAAATTTTTTGAAGGGAAATAAAATCGAAAAAAAAAATGTAAAACAATATAATAATTTAGCTAAAAAAATTTGATGATATTCAATCAAAAAAGAAGTAAACAAAATTTTCCAACAAATAAACATCTAGAGGAATCATTACTCTGTGATAGTTCCTTAGTACGTAGTAATTTTGAAAGAAATGGGAAAAAACGAAAAAGTGGCAATCGCAGGAAAATCGAACACATACCTAAATATACGCCATCTCTGGCTAAAAAAAAAGATAGGCATGGGTAGCCAGATCATCTAGAAACACTTTCCAACACTATAAAATTATAAGTTTTGCGACACTTCTTGCCAATTCCTTACGGTAACATGACTAAGTAAAAAAATGAAAAACAAATAAAAAGGGGCACTCGCGGAAAAATGTCCAACATTTTATTATACGCATTTCAGAAGAAAAAAAATTTCAGCCACGTGCTAGGCAAACCATCAAGGCACATTTTCCGACAAATAAACATCTAAATGAATCATTACTCTGTGATAGTTCCTTAGAACGTAGTAATTTTGAAAGAAATGGGAAAAAACGAAAAAATGGCAATCACAGGAAAATCGAACACATACCTATATATACGCTATATCTGGCTAAAAAAAAAATAGGCATGGGTAGCCAGATCATCTAGAAACACTTTCCAACACTATAAAAATATAAGTTTTGCGACACTACTTGCCAATTCCTTATGGTAACATGACTAAGCAAAAAAATGCAAAACAAATAAAAAGGGGCACTCGCGGAAAAATGCCCAACATTCTAATATACGGCATCTCAGATAAAAAAAAGACATGCACGTGTTAGCCCAACCATCAAGGCACACTTTCTAACACATAAACATGAAAAAAAAAATCAATAATATACGGCAATTCCTTACTATGTAGCAAATTTTTACAAATATTGAAAAAAAAACAGAAATTGACAACCGCAGTTAAATACCCAATATACCAATAACTACGTCGTATCTGACAAAAACAAAGTCACGCATGGGTAGCCAGATCATCTAGACACACTTTCCAACACTAAAAAAGCAAAAGTTTTACGACACTATTTGGCAATATCTTACGGAAAAATGACTTGGCAAAAAAATGAAAAAAAATGAAAAAGGGGCACTCGCGGTAAAATGCCCAACATTCTAATATACGGCATCTCAGATAAAAAAAAAAAGACATGCACGTGTTAGCCCAACCATCAAGGCACACTTTCTAACACATAAACATGAAAAAAAGATCAATAATATACGGCAATTCCTTACTACGTAGTAAATTTTTACAAATATTGAAAAAAAAACAGAAACTGGCTACCGCAGTTAAATACCCAATATACCAGAAACTACATCGTATCTGACAAAAACAAAGTCACGCATGGGTAGCCATATCATCTAGACACACTTTCCAACACCAAAAAAGCAAAAGTTTTACGACACTATTTGGCAATATCTTACGGAAAAATAACTTGGCAAAAAAATGAAAAAAAATTAAAAAGGGGCACTCGCAGTAAAATGGTCCTCGTGGTGATGAACGACATTTTAACTAAAAAAAAAATCATGCACATGGTAGCCAAACAATCCACCAAGACTTTCCACAACTGATAACCTATACAAGTTGCACCATTCTACGACAATTTCATAATACGTAATAACTTTGATAATTATGCAAATTACCTTAGAAGGGTAAACTCGGTGGCGCTCGACCCCGACGCGTCTCAGAAATCGGGGAAGGAGTACAGCTACAGCAATGCACATCTGGACACTACTAGAGCGTGTAGGCGAGACACCTACTGCAGGTCGATCACCCACAAATTCAGTCACGGGGGTGAGTCACGTGAGAAAAACCTCTTTTTTTTTTGACGCTCGGGGTCGCGGACGACCCACCGTACCGTTCCAGGGTTAATATTGCGAGTGATTCATTATTGGTTTTAATTCTTATGAATTGCTGACATTTTTATAGAATATATTTATTTTTGTAGTGTGTTTTATTTCGATGACCAATATTTGTTTCTGTACCTTGCTCGCTATCCCTGACTGAGTACTGAATTAAGAGGTTGGTTTTACAATAGCTCACGTTGAGAAATTCGTTTCTGGTGCAATGTAAAGAAACCTTTGGATATTCATTGTTCATATACTGTATATTGTCGTGTGGGAGTTGCGTAATATTCTCAGAGCTAGTGGTATTTTCCCATGTGTATCAGATTTATATTACATAAAACATGTGAGTTTTGGCGCTCACGAATTTTAGTAATCCATCAGAAGTTATATACTGTATATTATTTCGGTGCCCAAACCTTGAGATCCAGCAAGGCTATTTCAAATATTGGTGATAACAGGGACGTGTTTTCATAAAAAAATTTACCAGCACAAGATGGCAAAATTGAATGCACAGGAGATTTTGAAAACCCAATTGTTCAGGAATTTTCGGAAGCTAATGTAAACTAAAGTCCAGTGACTCTCTATTCTAATGGCATATGGGAGCCATGCAACGAGTGGAATGATTGAAGCCTAAATCATGTCTTTATCCTTTGAACCGTTGATAAACTCAGGAAAGTTGCCAGAAGATATTGTAGTAGCACGCAAACTCTTGTAGAAGGCTGAAGCAGAATTTGTAGAGAAGCAGGTACCAGTTGATCTAAGAACTGAAATGATAAAAGAGGAAGGAATGTAGAGGCAGAGATTCCACGAATTGCACCGGAAGAGAATTTGATTAATTTGAAGATGCCGGCAGAATGGGAAGAAAGAGAGAGAGAGAAGAGGCAAGAGAAATTTGAAGACGATTAAGATAAAGAGAGAGAACAAGAAGAAAAAGAGAGAGAACGGGAAGAAAAAGTCAGAGAATGGGAAGAAAAAGAGAGAGAAGGGGCAAAAGAAATTACAAGACATGTGAGGGATATGGAACAGATGAATGCTAACCCAAGGTCAGCAACTTAGGCAAGAATGACCCCTGCTCTTCACGATCCAGTGTTCAAGGTGACGAATGCACAGAGGTTAACTCCGAAATTCACAGAAGCTCCTGACGAATTCTTTGATCATCATGAAACGGTTGCATCAATAATGGAAGGGCCAGGAGGCAAATGGCCAAAATTAGTGCAGTGTCCTTTTAGGAGAAGGACTCAGTGCATATCTTTCTTTGTCTCAGGACCAGAGAAAGGAGTATCAAGAATTTAAGAGGAGGGTACTGTTAGTGTATCAAATGACCCCTGAATATTATAATGAAAGATTTTGAAGTTTGCGGAAGGATGAGAAAATGGCTCTCCTGGTTTACGCTTATAAAATATGACGACTTTTTAAGAGATGGATAGAGGCTGCCAAAATGAGAGATGTGGCTGATTTATATTAACTGAGGGTGCTGATACAATATTAACGAGGATTTCCTGAACATATTCGAACGTACTTGAGAGAGAGAGAGAGAGAGAGAGAGAGAGAGAGAGGTGAAGAAACTTGACAGAGCCGCTTAACTGAGAGAAGATTATATTATATGTTGTACACCCTCCTCGGGTATGAAGTTTGAACCGTCATTCCGACCAAGTGTCAGGTATTCGCCAAACCATGGAAAACAGTTTAGTAATAACTATGGGAACAAGTTCAATAATCTCAGTGGAAGTACCACAGGTTCTGTTCCAAAGCACAATGCGATAGTACCACAGCACTAATCGTCGAATCGTCCTCCCTCACGAGTTGAGGAAGACGTCCTGAAGATTAATATTGTCTATTATAGGTGTGACATAAAGGGCCATATCAGTAAGGAATGTTGGTTAAACCAATTGAAAGCCGTGGTCTAAGGGGTTGAGGATAATTCAACCGCACTGAATACGAATACGAAAAATTAAATTGGAAAGGTCGACTAGGAAAATAAGCCAGCTAATTTTACACGACGAAAAGGACAACCACAAATAGTGTGGATGCCTTTAAACTATATATTTATGACGGTATATTAGCTGCTCTGGATAGGAGTGAACAGATCCCAGTCAAGATATTGCACGGCACAGTATCTAATCATAACATGGTGACACGAGGCATACAACCAATGGTGGAACAGTTTCTCACAGAAGATTTTGTCATTTTGAAGGGAATAAGAGGTGAAGAGGTTACTCCGAATTGCTGTTTGAAACTTTCATGCTGGTTGGTGACAGGTTATTTTGATTATGCAGTAAAAGATTCATTGGCTGTCAAACGAGTGGAAGTCCTATTTGGAAATGAGGTTGGTCGATCGCAGTTCGAGTTGTCTGATTTTAACGGAGAAACCACTGAAGTATAGTCCTATGACTGAACTCGTGAGTGACTACCCTATCTGTTTTCTAGGTATGTGTCAACTAGGAGTGTGGCAAAGGAAGTAGCTGCAGAAGAAGACAGAGAAACAGAAGGAATGATGAACTTGGAAAATCTATTTACGGGAGAAGAGGATTCCTATGATAGTACGCAAGAGGAGATCTCCCGAGAGAGCCTGAGAGAAGAGGAACGACACACAACTGAATAAGAGGATAAGAAAGCAATGGATTTAAAAGAAATAGAAAACTCTTCATTAGAAGTAGGACAAGTGAGTCGAAAAAAAGGCTGATAGGATTGCAACGGAAGGATGTGACGTTAGCGGACTTATTATACCGTGTGATGGATGAGACAGAAGTGCAACAGTCTCCTACCTGCTATTACCTCCAAGATGGTTTGGTTTTGAGGAAGCATAGACCTGCTGATATCCCCACGAATACTGAATGGGTTGATATGTGAATGCCGTAGCTCATGTGGCATGAATAAGAAGGACGACAGAGAAAATAATGAAACACTTTTTCTGGCTTTGCATGCATAAGGATGTGAGCCAGTTTTGTCAGGAATGTCATGTTTTTCAGATGGCTGGAAAGCCTAACAAGTACATCAAGAAGGCTCCTTTACACCTGATTGAAGTACGAGGAGAACCCTTCAGCAAGGTAATGACTGACATTGTGGGACTGTTACGGCGAACGATGAATGGCCATAAATATACGTTAACCTTGATGTGTGCAGTAACAAGATACCCAGATTCCATACCTGTCAGGAACATCAGTGCCAAGATAATAGCCAAAAAGTTACTAGACTTTTTTATCAAGTCTGGTATTCCGAAAATCGTTCGGAGTGACCAAGGAACAAATTTCTCATCAAAATTGTTTCAGGACGGGATGAAGCAATTCTATGTGAGGTGGCAACTGTCTACTGCCTATTACCCAGAGCCCCGAGGTAAATTAGAAAGATTTTATCAAACCCTAAATAATGTTATCTAAGTACTATAACGAAACAAGAAATGAATGGGACATCGGAGTACTGGTAATCTTATTTGAGGTACGCAATGCTTATCAAGAAAGTATGGGATGTAAACTGAAAAAAATGGTGTTTGGACGAGAAGTAAGAGGACAGATTTATATGTTCGCAGAAAAAAATGGAGATATTGAGTGGAAACGAATGGAGAAAACGTCAAACAATTTAGAAAAAAGATCGTCGAGATAAGAAAGTTTTCCCTTGAAAACCTGAAAGCGATTGAGGGTAAAATGAAGAGAACGTTTGATATGAAATGTAAGGACAGAGAGTTTGTGATAGGATAACAGTTATTCGTTTTCTTACCGATAAGAAGATTCCCACTCACCAACACATTCCAAGGACCATTCCGGATTTTGGAGTTGAGCAGTGACTAGAGTTACGTTACCAAAACCCCACAAAGAAGGAAAAGTCAAAGGGAGGTACTTGTTAACCTACTGAAACCATACTTATACAAAAACGAGACAGAAGCTTCATATTTGTTTATGGTGTAAACCATTCCATCCACGGAAGACCACAACGGATATGTGTTAGGGGCTGTAAGAAAAGTGAATAATTCGCCCAACAATAGAAACTTAGGAGAAAAATGAACTCATTTTAACGAGGAGCAGCAAGCGGATTGGAGCTGATTGATTAAACGTTTATCTGAAATTGTCTTGGACGTTTCAAAACGAACCACCTTGACGAGGCAGGAGATACACCATTAAACCACGGAAAAACTATTCAAACAACGCGCTTATTAACTGTTGCCGTATCACCAAGAAGCCATGAGAAAAGAAGTGGACTATTTGTTACAAAACGGATTAGCCGAACAAAGTTCAAGCCCTTACAGTTTGCCTGGTTTGCTCATAAAAAAACAGCCACTTCTTTCATGATTTATATGTACTATCGAAAGTTCAATTTGATGAGCGTGTCAGACAATTACCCCTACACCAACTGCTTGACAACATTGAACAAGCGAGGTTCGTCTGTTAGATTGACCTGTTAAAAGGCTGTTATCAAATTCCTTTGGAACACAACTCAAAATTTCTATCAGATTTTATAACCACGTTTGGGTTATATTAATACACAGTCATGCCATTTGGTATAATGAATGCACCTGCTAACTTTCAGTGAGTGATGGATAACCTACAAGGATCAACTGGAGTAGACATATACCTCGACAATATAGTAATATATTCATCGACCAGGGAAGAACATCCCCGAATCCTGGAAAATGTATTTCAAAAGCTGCGAGGTGCACACCGAATGATTAACCTTAAGACGGTCGAATTTGTAAAGGATTTGAAGTTGTAAGAGGACAAATTGCCCCAGTAGATGCTAACATTAATGGAAGGAAAACCTCATCCTCCACAACAAGGAAGCTATTACAACAATATTTAAGGATGGTAGGATTCTATAGAGTTTTGCTCGAATTTTTCAGCTTGAATCGCTCACTTGACCAATTTAACTAGCCCCGAAGAAAAGTTTGTATGGAGCAGCAAGCGCCAGGAATCTTTTGATAAGATAATAGCCATATTAACTTTGAAATTGATACTGAAAGCACCATATTTCAACAAGAAATTCCTAATCCAAGGGGATGTGTTGGATAATGGGATTGGAGCTGTCATTTTGCAAGAAGGCTAGTAAGGAATTCTTTGCCCAATCTATTTTATGTCGCCAATGCTTAAAAAGCATCAAGAAGCCTGCTCGACAATTGTAAAGAAACTACCAGCACTAATCACAGCGATGAGGAAATTTTAAGTTTACGTGAACAGACCAGAGAATGAAGAAATTATTGTTTATTCAGATCACATTCTTTTAACTTTTGTTAATAAAATGAAGGATAATAATCAAAGGTTAACTAGGTGGTCATAATGTTTACAAGCATATTGTATTAGTGTAAAGCATATATCAGGTAAAGATAATGTGGTTGCAGATTATTTATCTTGGGCTGAATCAGAGGATTCAGGCCTGGAATCAATAAGATTTTTGCGGGAGCTATCTTACGAAGTTGGTCTTTGTGAAAATAGAATATTTCATTCACTTCTTTTATTTGTGTATTTAAGAGATATATAGCCAGCTTGTAAGGTGAGATCCACTCACGTACGATTAAGTAATGAATGTAAATTACATAAGACTTTCATTATTCCTTTAGTTGTATTCTTATTCAGTTTTTTTATATTTAAATTTGCGTTATTTTGAAAAATTAAATTTTCATTTCACGTATGTTTCCTTACGAAGTCATATTTAATATTTTAGGTACGCTGTATAACACACACTAGGTGTGAACGGGAGAAATTCTGTGATTTTTCCCACGTGGTTAGAAAATACAGGAAGTCTCCACAGTTAGATCTACTCTAGTTTTGAATGTTACGAGAGGTGGTGGGTGTAGTTAGCTGAGAGGTTGCCATCAGTAGTACCCTTCTTCCATATTGCCAACAAGGCAAATATAGCGACGTAACCCGTGCCCCCAAGATTTCAAAACGCGTGATGCATTGCTTTAATTTTCTGTAAGGTTCTTGAATGAATTAGAATGCATATATAAGGGGCCTAGCAAGGCATGATAGTCAGAAAATTCTAGCCTGGTTGTAAGAACCATCGTTTCGTCAATCCTCTGTCAAAAGTCTCCTCTCATACGTTAATTTGTGTTGCCTCTCAAAAGTATATATTGTTTGTGAAACATTAAAATATTTTTCTATCTACTTAGAAGAAAATTTAATTGAGTATTGTGTGTGACATGCATTGAAGATTATTTTTTGACTGGCCCTGTTAGGTTAAAAGTAAAGTGCATCAAAAATTTTCTTAACCGTTCTGTATCCTCGTGTGAACCAAAAGACGCAAATGTAACAATTAAATATATGTAAATTTAATTGTTTTTTTAATAGTGTTGAAATCTACACTCTTATGATAAATTGTCAAAATTAAATATTTTCAAATTTATAAATTTATAGTGAAACAAGTGCTTGAAATATTTTCAAAAAGTATTTGTAATA
>NC_090726.1:56600862-56608367 GCF_036898095.1 Palaemon carinicauda | reverse complement strand
CCGGAATATTTTTTGGAACTCGTTGGTGAGTGGTATTCTCCTTATCTGTGAGTAGACTAGAACTTGTCTTACCACAAACTGTCTGTTTGTACTTTTCATACCAAATCTTTTCTTTGTTTATCCTTGACTCCTCATTTCCATGCTCTCTAGGGAAAATTTCCTCCACTTGACGGTCGTTTCCTTAAAATCCTTGACAAATTATCCATTAGTTTCCTCTTCATTCTTCCCTTTTCCTGCCTATTGTCTTCCTTCTAACACTAAGTTTTCTATGTTTTCCCAATCCATTGCTTCTTTGTCTTCCTGTCCACTCGTCTGGCGTTCCTCTTCTCCTGGCCTCTCTCCCGTGTTCTCCTCATGCGTACCATCAAGGGAATCCTCTTCTATTGAAAACAAATCCACAAAGTTCATTCGATTTCTTTTTTCTTCTTTTTCAGCCACTTTGTTCGTTATACTTCTAGTCGTCACACAATTAGGACACAGTTTTGGGTAGTCCTTCTAGAATTCAGTCATAGGACTATACTGCAATATTTTCTCCATTAAAATGGGAAAAAGCACAAACCGTGCTCCATCAACTTTCTTAGCCAGTAGGACGTCTACTCCTTCGACAACCAATGAATCTTTTACCGCAAAATCAAAATGACCTGTCACCAACTCGCATGACAGTTTCAAACGGTAAATATGGATAACCTTTTCACCTCGTTTTCCATTCAAACTGACCGAGTTTCCTCTGAGAGACTGTTCCACCAACGGGTGTACACCTCGTGTCACCACACTATGGTTACAACCTGTGTCTCGCAATATCTTGACAGAGGTTTGCTTACTCCGATCTATTGCTGCTCACATACCTTCATAAACACAATTTAAAGGCCTCCCTGCTGTTTGGGTTTGTCCTGTTTGCTGTGCAATCGTTACCTGGTTCATTTTCCTCTTTGTCCTTTCCCGATTGTTCCCCCGTCTTTGCTTTCTGTGAAGTGGAAATATCCTTAACTAACGGGGCGACTGCTTAGGGTTGGTTCGACCTACATTCCTTACTATGGCCTCTCTTGCCACACCTAATGCAGACAATATTAACCCTCTGTAGGTCTTTCACGGTACTGGAAGGTGGACGATTCGACGATTGTTGATGTGGTACTATCTGTTTCGGCTTTGGAACAGTGCCAGTGCACTTTTTCACATAGTTATTACTGAACTGGTTTCCATGGTTTGGGGAATACTTGACACCTGGTCAGAACGACAGTTGAAACTTCATACCACAGGAGCGTTTATGAGTGATAATATTATAATATTCACTCCGCGAAGCATCTTTATTTAGTTTTTTCAACTCTCTCCCGTTCCTGTATGTCCGATTATGTTCAGGAATTCCTCGTGGATATTGTTCCAGGATGATCAACTCTTCTAAATCAGGCATCTCCCTCATGTTAGCAGCCTCTATCCATCTTTTAAAATATTGTTTTACCTGATGAGCATAGCCCCGGAAAGTCATTTCCTCGTCCTATCACAAACTTCATAAATTTTCCTTATAATATTCAGGGGTCATCTGATACACTTGCAACATGCTCCTTTTTACTTCTTGATACTCCTTTCTCTACCACTTAGAAAGGAAAGATATGCACTACACCCTTTGCCAATCAAGAGACTCTTCAATAACACAGACCATTCATCTTCTTGCCATTCCATCGTCGATGCAACCGTTTTAAAATGATCGAAAACTTCATCAGGGGCATCTGTGAATTTTGGAGTTAACATCTGGGCATTTGTCACATCAAACACGGGATCGTTCAAAGCAGGGGTCATCTCTGTTTAGGTTACCGACTTTGCACAAGTATTCAATATTTCCAATTCCCTTGCATGTCCCGCTTCTTCTATCTCTTTTTCTTCCCGTCTTGCTTCCATTTCTCTCACATGTTTTGCTATATCTCTGGCTTCTCCCCTTTTTCTTTCTTCCTGTCTTGCTTCTATTTCCGTCGCACATCATGCTTCTTCCCTTTTTCTTTTTTCTCGTTCTGCCTCTCTTACTTCCCGTCTTGTCTTTCGTTCTCCTCGATCTGTCATCATCTTCAACATAATCAAATTTTCTTCCAGTGCAATTTGTCGAATCTCAGCTTCTTCGTCCCTTTCTGTTTTCATACCTTCAGTTTGTGGGCCATTTGGTCCTTGCATCGCTACAAATTCAGCTTCAGCCTCTTCCAACAATTCGCGAGCTACTACAGAATCTTTTACCGACAATTTCCCCAAGTTTATCAATTGGTTTTAAGGCTTGACACTTAAATTGGGCTTTAATCCTTCCACTCGCTGCATAACCACCACATGCTATTGAATGAGAGAGCCACTGAGCTTTAGTTACCTTAGCTTCTGGAAATTCTTGAACAGTTGGGTTTTCCAAAAACTCTTTGATATTATGCCATCTTGTACTTTACCCAAAAAAATTATACCTCTCCAAAAGTATATAAAAAATACACAGAATCTTATCAACACTAGACTGTACAAACCTTTAATGAAAACATTGCCCTGTTATTACCAATATTTAAAAAAGACTCGCTCAATACCGGATCTGGGCATCAAAAATACATTATGGTCTCGGGTCTGGGCACCAAAAATAATATTATGCATTATGGCTGGCAACTTACATAACCTCCCGAATTCCAAACTCACCTGCTTGTTTTTAACATATATCTGTTACACCTAAAAACTAAAATACGGTCTCTGAGAAATTTAAATAGCTCCCAGAAAGCAATATATAAACACGCTGAATATCCAATGGTCTTTTGAGTACACTCAAAGCAAAACTGAGTTATTAATTACACAAACTATTCAAAACAGCCTCTTGCTTCGCTTCTTAGTCAGGGATGTGTAAGAAATACTGGTGATGGAAAAGAAACATACTTTACAAATATAAATATATTTTATAAGAATTTTTAATATTATTACAGAAAATTATCACCAAAATGAATCACTGGAAATATTAGACCTGAACAAAAACTTAGACTATGACAAGAACAGAAACTTATGAAAAATATGAAATCACCTGTTTCACTGGATCTTGATTTATAGAAAAAAAAATATTTATCTTGATAATCAATGACGATAGCTGACCTTTAACACTATAATGCCTAAAGTGTTAATGAAATTTACACAAAAGTCACCGATACGCTTACGTGTTTTAGATCCCACGAGGTAATAAGAAAGTTAAGCTAAAATAAATACACTTCTCTGTTTTCACCTAAACCTCACAGAGCCATTTTTAAACATATATACTAAACCCATACTTAGAGTAACGAAATACTAATGAAATATCTTTCAATGGAGTTGTGAATGCTTGAACAAAGTACAAACGACATATGTTGGATAAAACCTTTTTCACTTTCGAAAGGACACACTCTCGAGGCACTTGCATATATATATATATATATATATATATATATATATATATATATATATATATATATATATATATGACCCATGTAGATGGATAATGAGACGTCGGAGTATGGGTTTATTTCATTTATTACAAAGGGTTCATTCGTAAGTACACTGTACACAGCTACCCTCTCAGGTGAGGGACTTGACAACTCGAGCGCCCAAAGACAACTAATTCCCTTCACTACCAAAATGCAATTGTGTACAATAACATGCTGTGACATAGGATTTTGTGGAATACTCATTAATATTGAGTTCATTTACTTTGACGTACAACACACACCTATATACATGAATTAGGATATTACTCCCCCCCCCCTCAGCTCCTCACTCCGAGAGGAGGTGCGCACTCGCCCTTATTAGTCTATGATATATGGAGGACACTCCGACCCGGAATATGCATGGTATGTACTAGACAGAAATGGAACATAAAGTATATATATATAGAAATCACCCCAAAAAAATAACACATCTTCCACAAAAAAATTTAAAATTAAATATTGCATGAAAAAATGTACGCATTACAATATAAATAATTTCACTCATTTCTTCTTAAAACATCTGCAACTAAAATACTGAATAGTCAAAGTGGAAAAAAAAAATCACAACATCAGTTTTACACAACCTCATCAATAACCTCCCTCTGGTTGCTGACAATACGGGCTTTTTGGGTGGGACAGGTGTCGGAATAGATATTCCTTCGTCCCTTGATTTTACTTGTCCGGATTTACGGCACAATTTCGCAACAAAACTCACCACCACCGTTTCAGGTTTTATTTAAATCACTACTACACTAGCACATGCATCTAGGCTATCAACCGGTGCCCACTAGCCGTTTTCCCGAGAAAATCATTCATCTTCCTGTCCTTCTCTTATAACATGAAGTATAAGGTATTCACATCTACAAATTCTCTAACACTGCTTATCCGCAATGCTGAACTTTTAATCCCGCAGCAACTTGCCATTCGGGAACTGGCTGGGCCCAGCAACCAGGAATCATATAAATACATGAATAATACAGCATCCGCCTGACGGATTTCACTTGACCTATTTAACCTCCGACTGTTTCTAGGTCCACTCAGCAATGATATACATATTGCCACACTCAGCAAGATTACCACAACATTTTAACTATAAATTAAGCATTAACATACACATTGTTATCATCAAGTTTATTTAAAACACGTCAAAAGAAGAAATGAGGTCTGTTCAAACAACAATGACAGCAAATGAAAAAAATTCTTACTCATCAATTCGAGGAATGTCACATATGTAAGGGGTAAGGAGGAACACTTTTGAAAACTAACTCTTCAAGCACCACATGTATGTGTGCCTGATGATATTCAGACACTGCGCCATTAATAATGCTTTGTATCACAACTGTTTTAGATTTAACCATCTTTACTTTGTACGGACCCAAATACGCGGGCTCTAGTTTGTGTTTTCTATGTTGTAATTGTTTCAAATACACACGATCGTCCACAAATACTTTTACCTGTGCGGTTTTGAACCGACCATCCTACTTTGAGTTGTGATTTTCATTAGCTCTTTTCAAAAACCTTTTAGTGGTGTTCATTACTCTCTTCAATATATTTAATAAGTATACACGATATTGCTTAGTTGAATAATTTTTTGCAATTTTTGCGAATTAGTAAGTACCTTTTATGGTAATACAGGATCCTGTCCATACACTAAAAAGAAAGGCGTGTCCTTGAGCGAAGCATTATACGCAATGTTCAAAGTTAGCTCAGCTGTAGGAAGCATGGGGTGCCAATGAAGGGTGTCATCAGCCACTAAATAACGTAAAATTTGCACTACTTCTCTATTATGGAACTCCACTAATCCATTTATAAAGGCCTATATGCAGTCACTAAAAAGTGTTCAGTTTTCATCAAGTCCGTGACTGATTACAACACCTTATTTATAAACTCGAGATCATTATCACTTATCAAAATTTTCAGGCAACCAAACTTATTAATGGTAAAGCACAGCACCTGTGCTAATGAATTTGCCAATTTATCCAACATTGCGTAAGTATGAGTGTACCAAGTAAATGCATCCACAAATACACATATATACTTATGTTGTGTTAAACAAGTGGGAAATGGTCCTACTACATCCATACGCACTCTATAAAATTGAATAGGAATCACAGGCCACTTTCTGGCTTCCATTACAGTGTTTTTATGTTCTCTGAAACAGTTACAAACATGACAACCTTTTATATAATTCTCTATAGATTTTTTCATTCCTAACCAAGAGAAGGATTCACGTGCTCTCTTTAATGTTCTATCAATCCCTAAATGCTCTGCATACAGACCTGCATGTACAATGTGGATGGCTTGTTTAATTAAAGGGGATGGAAGAACTGTCCGTCCACAAAATTCCCCTCCCCTCTTCTTGTAAGCACAATATAAGATATCATTTTCAATAAAAGAAAATTCTCACGAGGCACATTCAGAAATGATGGATAACTCTTCGATTTCCGTTTAATCACTGCTCGCACTCTTTCCACCCATTCCTCTTTTTTCTGTCCCTCTCGGACTTCTTTTAAGTCCCAGCCTCCCGAGTCAATCAAACCTGCATCATCAGGGCATTCATTCTGGACACCCCTGGTCATGTCCTCGGCCACTCACATATATTCACCTTTCCCGCTCAGATCTCTCTCTCTCTCTCTCTCTCTCTCTCTCTCTCTCCGCTACCGTGTTCCATTTGTTCCTCGGGAAAATTCACATCCCATTCTCTATTTTCTCTATTTTGATGAGGGTCTTTAATATTTTTTATACATTCTTCATTCCTCTTTTGTGTCCTAGTTTTTACTCCTATTACTGCACCTCTAGAGAGAGCATCAGCTACCTTGTTAGCTTTGCCGTTTATGTGGTGAAAACCCTTTATATTAAACTCTAACAATCTCTCAATCCATCTCGTTTGCCGAGAGGTCAAATCCTTTTTATAATAAAAATCACTTTGCAACCCAATCGACTGACCCAATAAAAAGAACTGATGCCTCTCTAGAACCCAAAGAATAGCCAAAGCCCATCAATCGAATGTACTATAATTCTTTTCTGCCCCTTCTAACGCCCGGGAAGCAAAACAAATGGGTCGCTCTCTGTCTTTCTCATCTCATTGGGAAACTACACCACCAATAGCTATGCTACTCGCAGCTGTCGTCACTAAAATCGGGCTATCAAATCTAGGATATGTGAGTAATTCATTGCTTATTAACGCAGCTTTCAAATGGTTAAAGTCCCTTTCTCTTTCCCCTCCCGAATTTTTTACTTTTTGTTACTTTAAAGCTTCTAAGGGTCTCACTATCTCTCCAAAACCTCTTATGAATTTATAGTAATACCCAGCGAGTCCAAGGAATCCAGCTACTTCCTTAGATTTACGTGACCTGGGGAAATCTCTAATAGCCACTACTTTACTGGGGCAGGGTTGTATACCTTCTAGGGTTATTATGCCACCTAAAAATTCAATCTGTTTACAGAAAAATTTACACTTTCACAAATTCATTTTCATACCATTACGCCACAATGCTTCTATAACTTTACGAATATTATTATTATGTTCTTTGGCCATTTCCCCTGTATTTATGATATTATCTAAATAAACAAGAACATTATGGCCAACTAAAGGCGACAAAACCACCATCATTACTCTACAGAAATGACTTGGAGCATTTTTAACACCGAAGGGAAGAAAATTAAACTGAAATAGTTGATCGTTAGTTATAAATGCTGTTTTATATTTACTGCCTTCCTGAATGGGTATTTGATAGTATCCAGATTTTAAATCAACACTTATAACATATTTACTAAACCATACTTTCACAAGTAATTCTTGGATTGAGGGCAGTGGAAATGCATTATCCTTAGTGATTGTATTCAACTTCTTTTATAATCAACACATAATCTTACCGAGCCATCCTTTTTCTTAATAGCTACAATTGAAGAACCCCAGGGGAATTCACTCTCCTCAATTTTCCCTTGTTACCTTAATTTATTAATTTCCCTTTCTATCTCTCCCTGGAAATTGATGGTCACCTTGCCCAGTTTCAATGCTAAGGGGAAATCGATACATCTTCCCGG
>NC_090726.1:56593362-56595862 GCF_036898095.1 Palaemon carinicauda | reverse complement strand
ATGAAAACGTTTTTTAACGAAGTTACAGATTTTAATAATAATTCCCGTTTTGATCCATTATAAACATACTGCAAAAGCCTACGTTCACCCGGCACTTCGGAAAAAAAGAAAAAAAAAATGATAGATGGTGCTCTTGAACTCCTTTCTTATTTGCTTTGGGTATTTTGATTTACAATTTAATGACAGTGCTTTTTTTTATATTGTTAATAACGTTTGCGGTAGAAACGTAATTGGCAAATTTAGTAAGACAATGGAAAAAATAAAAAAAAAAGTCTATGTTCAAACAAGGGTGAGGCATAAAACTAAAACTCTCCATCGAACTCACTCCTTTGTTAAACCGTGAGGATAACGAGTTATGGCTAACCAAAGACCAGTAGGAATAATGTGAATAATTAGGTAATGGGAGTATGTGATTAATTAGGTAATTATTAGTCCAAAATACTAGCCCAAAGAGCTAACGGGAGTAGCAAAACATAGTTCACTTGCGAGAACAGTGGATCAGTGAAATTACGTTAAAATACAAGCTTAAAGATCCATGGCCAAGCAAAAACCAGTTGGAACTATGTGATTAATTAGATATTTCAATTATTGGCAAAATTCTAGCACACGAGGCTAACGCTTGTAGTAAAACATGGCCTGTTTGCAAAGCAGAGGAGCAGTAAAATTATATTAAAAAGCGATTGTAGCGAGCCAAAGCCAAACAAACACCAGTTAAAACTGTGTGATTAATTAGATGAATAAATTATCGCTAAGATACTTGTACACGCAGCTAACGAACGTAGTGAAAAATGTCAATTTTGCCGAACAGGGGAGCAGAGCAAAAAATTGAAAATAAAAAAAACAGTCCATGGTAATATGACATACAAACATATAGGAAAATACACTTAATTATGTAAAGAGGTTTTTGTGGTACCAAACGATGAATACTTTTACAACTGTAATGACAACAGACTCTTGGAAAAAGAGATTATAAATTCAAGTTTTCTTTTCTCGTTGAAGGTTGAAAGAAAAGCTCCAGTTTTGATTGCGTTTCATTACTTTTTACCGAGTTTTGATTACTGCAACTCCTTTTTTATTTTAATACAAGATTATATGATTATTCTTGGGAAGAAGAATGTTCAATAAAGTTCATTTAAATATACAATTAGACTGGTACATGGTATACATCCCAGTGTTTTGATGGTTTTTGATGACGATACCCTGGCAAAAAGCCATAATTTTTCAGTCAGAGTAGTCAACCCACCATCATTAAAAAAACTATGGATTTCCGCAAAGAACCATTATCAAAATCGTTCAATAAACCTCAAAATACACTAAACAGCAATCTTATTTTCTATCAAACGTTTATTGCACCATTCAATATATTTACCCCTTTTTCCTTTAGCCCTACCATAAATGATTTGAATCGTCAAACTAATTGGTTTTCCATTACCTTTGATCGCGGCATCATTTTGTCCTATTTCTCGATCCATAACTAGGCCAGATAAATCTCTTCTAGATATTTTGACAAAAAAGTTCCCTTTGTGAAAGTTGCTGGATACATCTGGAATTTGTTCATCTAGTGATATCATATCTTTGAGGAGAATTGAGATTCATCACACATAACTGTCAATGTAAATCAGCAGTTCTGAAAATTCCTCTATGAATGATTATTTCTAGGTGGTAATGGTGAGTGCTTTGTCCTGCACAAGATTCTAGAACTAGAACCACAGGTTCTCTTTCCTCCGTTTCTCTCACTAATACTCAGAAGCTTAATAGGATTTGCCAAACTCTTCAGACAAATGATCACGTAATGCCTCTTTCCTAAGCTTGTAAAGGCTACTTGCGGTGAACTGGTGTGCTTGTCCTGTCCTGATGACACCATATTCAGAAAGTAGACTCATATGTACCGAGTGAGGCCACGTATTCAGCCACAATAGCACTGTTCCACCCATTGCCCCATAGTATTTCATATCGTCCATTTCTATATGAAGTACTCAATAAATGGACACTTAATTGTCCTATCCATAATCTGGCCATGTCCAGCGTATTTTTTTGACCAGAGCATACAAACGTTGGTCAGCTGAAATAACATGAAACTGCCCTGGATTCAGGAGATTCATTGTATCATGAACCTTCAGCATGGCCTGGTTTATCATTGTAGTAGAGCGAGCTCGGTCAAGCGACATAGCCATCATTGCAAAAATGCTTAATTCAAATTTGTTCCTCTTCTTCTGTGTTGCGTGGTGGGTTGACTATGAGATTCTCACTTAATGAGCCACATATTCAGTGAGGGAGACTTCTTCGAAAGGAAAATATACTTCATGTATGACACGATTTACTGTGGTGCTGGTAAGGATTAGCTTGCTACTGGATGAGGATAGGGGTTTTGCCTGAAGAATGTCAGCTCAATATTGGTATATGCAGTACTCCTGGAATTCTGAAATTCTCTTAAATTTAATTCCTGACTTCATTTAGAAAGACTCCCATCCACCGAAAGCATTTTCCTTGCGTGGGTGCA
>NC_090726.1:56568362-56588362 GCF_036898095.1 Palaemon carinicauda | reverse complement strand
GGCACCGGAGGAAGCAGCAGGGCTTACTGGAACTGCGTCACAATCGCTCGCCATTCATTCCTATTTCTAGCACGCTCTCTTGCCTCTCTCACATCTATCCTCCTATCACCCAGAGCTTTCTTCACACCATCCATCCACCCAAACCTTGGCCTTCCTCTTGTACTTCTCCCATCAACTCTTGCATTCATCACCTTCTTTAGCAGACAACCATTTTCCATTCTCTCAACATCACCAAACCACCTCAACACATTCATATCCACTCTAGCTGCTAACTCATTTCTTACACCCGTTCTCTCCCTCACCACTTTGTTCCTAACCCTATCTACTCGAGATACACCAGCCATACTCCTTAGACACTTCATCTCAAACACATTCAATTTCTGTCTCTCCATCACTTTCATTCCCCACAACTCCGATCCATACATCACAGTTGGTACAATCACTTTCTCATATAGAACTCTCTTTACATTCATGCCCAACCCTCTATTTTTTACTACTCCCTTAACTGCCCCCAACACTTTGCAACCTTCATTCACTCTCTGACGTACATCTGCTTCCACTCCACCATTTGCTGCAACAATAGACCCCAAGTACTTAAACTGATCCACCTCCTCAAGTAACTCTCCTTTCAACATGACATTCAACCTTGCACCACCTTCCCTTCTCGTACATCTCATAACCTTACTCTTACCCACATTAACTCTCAATTTCCTTCTCTCACACACATTTCCAAATTCTATAACTAGTCGGTCAAGCTTCTCTTCTGTGTCTGCTACCAGTACAGTATCATCCGCAAACAACAACTGATTTACCTCCCATTCATGGCCATTCTCGCCTACCAGTTTTAATGCTCGTCCAAGCACTCGAGCATTCACCTCTCTCACCACTCCATCAACATACAAGTTAAACAACCACGGCGACATCACACATCCCTGTCTCAGCCCCACTCTCACCGGAAACCAATCACTCACTTCATTTCCTATTCTAACACATGCTTTACTACCTTTGTAGAAACTTTTCACTGCTTGCAACAACCTTCCACCAACTCCATATAACCTCCTCACATTCCACATTGCTTCCCTATCAACTCTAACATATGCTTTCTCCAGATCCATAAACGCAACATACACCTCCTTACCTTTTGCTAAATATTTCTCGCATATCTGCCTAACTGTAAAAATCTGATTCATACAACCCCTACCTCTTCTAAAACCACCCTGTACTTCCAAGATTGCATTCTCTGTTTTATCCTTAATCCTATTAATCAATACTCTACCATACACTTTTCCAACTACACTCAACAAACTAATGCCTCTTGAATTACAACACTCCTGAAAGAAGTGACTTTATATAAAAAGCAAAGATTTTGTTGAAGATATCTCACCCTACCAGTAGCATAGTCATTCCCTAACCATAGATTTCGGAGCGGAGGTGGTGGTGGTGGTGGTGGGTGTGGATGTGGGGCTACTGACATTTTCAGCGGCAGACTCAATAACTCCAAAACCAATTGATATATTCATATACATACATACACACACACACACACACACACACACACACACATATATATATATATATATATATATATATATATATATATATATATATATATATATATATATATATATATATATATATATATATATATATATGCACACACACATACACACACACACACACACACACACATATATATATATATATATATATATATATATATATATATATATATATATATATATATATATATATATATATACATATATAATTTTCCATATCCTAATTAAATATTAAATACTTATTGCAGTGTCATTTTATTGATAGCTTTAATCTGGATCCACTCTGAGTATATATCGTTTATTGTTAATTAGAGATATGATATTTATGTGTTGCTACATGAATATCTATTATAAATCGAACCAAATTCAATAAACTTCTCATCCTTTTCTTGATAATTTGTCAGAGGTCCTGTTTAATTTAATCCCAACCTACCATTTAGGGAAAAAATAACCCAAGGAAAGGCAAAATGTCTTTTCACGTTCTTTCGAGAGCGTAGGACGGTATAAATACGTTTTATTTCGGAAATAACTTCAAGACGAAATCCGACAGTTGTTTTTTTTTGACTCGTATAATTTCAGGATTCAGGGAAACCTCAAGGTCTCTTATATTCAATTTCGAGTGATTCATGTTCAATTGTCGAGGACTTGTAAGAAATATCTTTTGGGAAATTCCTTATTTATTAGTTTTAGATTATAGGCAAGAGCACGGGAGGAATGTCAACAGAATCTAATTATCCCAAAGAAACTAAACATCACTCTATTGCTAAGTTATTCAAGATTTTGTATAGATCTTTTGACTGTAATGCGTTCATATATCTCCTAAATCAACCAATCCCTACACAGTCACGCTATATAACCATTTATAGGGATAAAAAAAGTGAGGACAAATAAGTGGAATAAAGATATTTACAAATTATCTGCCTATAACTTATTCATTTTAACAGAGTAAAAAAAAAAAAATTAAAAAAGGATTAAAAATCAGGTTTATAGAATTCATAAATAAACCTTTTCCTTTGAGAAGCTAATTTATATTTTTCTTACATGTAAACCTGAATATCCGATAGCCGAAGTTATTATTATGATAATAAAATATATATTATAATGCTACTACCGTCATGTACTTAAGAATATGCTGTACAAAGTATTACTACATATAAGAGAGTGCATGTGGAATTACGAGACATAAATGATTCATTAAACTAATTAAACAGAAAGTGTGATAAAAATAACTAAAAATATAGTTTAGTAGATTACATAAGGAAAACTGAGCAAGAAGATGAATAAATATGCAAATTGATTATCTACCCTATATAAAAGAAATAAATCCAGCGATATTAGGGTAATATAGCATCTAAAGTTCATTCGGTAAAGCGGAAATAACGCATTGGTCAAAAACAGGTAACAAAGAAATTTTGTTGAAAGACAAGCGGTTTGGTTGATATTTTAAAACAATTATAAGTTTCTGGGGATGAAACATTTCCCTATGAGCACTGATTAGCTAACGGAATTGGCAGGAAAATTCACAAATCTCGTATTTATTATTATTATTATTATTATTATTATTATTATTATTATTATTATTATTATTATTATTTTTTTTTTTTTTTCTTCTATCGCATTCTTTCAACTGGGTGGTATATATAGTGTAGGGTTCCGGGTTGCATCTTACCTCCTTAGGAGTCTATCACTTTTCTTATCATGTGCGCCGTTCCTAAGATCACACACTTCTGCATAAGTCCTGGAGCTACTTCAGCCTCTCTTCCGCTGGTTTACTTCTGTAGCTCCATTCTGTGGCTGTTGGTTTCTGTGATTGTGGTGGTCAGGTGCTGGATGACGACCTCCAAGTACCTGACCATCTTCCCCTTCAATTGGGCTAAGTCTGATGCTATGTTTACATTATGTTCCCGGTAGCCAGGGCAGCCCCGTTTGCCTGAATCGTAGTGCGCCGTGATATTTTGGCCACCTTTTTTGTTTTCTGCTGGTGGTTGTGGTGCAGGTAATGCAGGCCGTGGGACCCTCTTTCTATTTTACCTTTTTTGGTAGCATGGCTGATGAAAGACAGTGACCTCTTTTCCTGGGCTTGCCTTTTTATACTCTCTCACAGACCTTGTGCATCTTGCCATACCTCAATAGGACATAACGCGCCGTAACTCGCCATGACCATTAACCGTCATGCGCCCTGAGGGAACACGACAAAATGGATACTCTACACCCTAGCTTGTCATCAGGACCGTAACAAAACTTGACAGAACAGACACTAAATGCAATAAAATGTAACAAAACTTAAAGAGACCTTGGGAGGCCGGGGAATAAAACATGCTTCCTGTTACATTACGGAAGGCTTCTAAGTGTTCCTAAAGCCTATTACGTGCTGGTACGTTTGCTCGAGTTCATCCTGCTATATTACGGCCTCTTACGATTCTCACTAGCACTATGGCATAATTTTAAACAATTTAAAACTCTGACACGGCATCCACGGCAATCGCGTACTGTTGTGTTTGCTCATCTCGTCTCCAATCGTTTTGTTACGTCCATCCTGTTTCGCCCACGGTGGCCACCGAGAACATAGTGTAAACGAGGTATAAACAAAGAAGAGAGCCGGCGCGCAGATTCAAATTTAAAGGCCGAGGTCAGTGACGTCAGTCTAACCATGCCAAAGGTTGTATACGATTGTAATCATACTAATCCAGTACACAATATTCACGAACTGTATCCAAGAGATCAAGATCCACTTACTATATTGTAAGTGGGATATACTTTTATCATCATTAATCAGTTACTTTTCCTACGAAAATGATCAACAACTGTGCAGTCTTTGGGTGTTCTAATACAAAACTGAAAACAAAAGGATAAAACAAAGTATTTCCGTTTTCCAGAGAAGTAAATTTTCGAGTGTGCTAGAAACAAGCGTGTCATCGAGCTCATGAAATGAATCTTAAATATGATGTGATTTGTTCTGTTCATTTTGCAAACAAATGATTTCATAGATGATATGAATTCACAATTTGCTGCAAATTGAAAATCCCAAGAGTAATAGACTTTTGACAAAAGATGCTATACCTTCTCTTTTTCTGTTATTTAGGTAACTTTTTTGTTACAAATTATTCTCCACTGCTTTTCAATGAAAACAATCATAATGACCAAATAATGAAAAAAATATTTTTTATCGTTACGAGTGATAATTATTGTCTAATTTGTTAGTACATTACGTGAAAGAAAATAAACTTTGTAAAAAATGTAGATTATTTCTGATGTCATGTTTTTTTTTTTTTTTTTCAAAAACAAATTGATATAAACTATGTGAGTAGTTTTTGAAGAAATATATATATATATATATATATATATATATATATATATATATATATATATATATATATATATATATATATATATATATATATATATATATATATATATATATATATATATATATATATATATATATATATATATATATATATATATATATATATAAATTATTTATATGATTAAGGAAGGTTATCCAGTGAATGCTTTAGGGCCCTGAAATCTTAGGTTGTGTAAAAAATTGTAATTGACGCTTTATGTAAGAAAACGTTTGCCCAGAATCTGTGTGCAGAGACAGATAATCCTCTCTACAGATTCTCCTCATTTACTCAAGTTAATCAGGATTAATCTAATAGATTTTTGGTTCATGTTGCCAAACGGAAATAGAATATCAGATCATCCGATAAGCGAAGTGGTGATGGAATTCAAAAGAGAGTATGGACTGACATGAAATAAATCTGATTCACCTATACGTTTATGGGTCATAACGGCAGGGTGTTGATTATGCTGCACAGTTGCCGTCAAAAAGGAGCGGTAATTCTCTTTTCAAGAGTAATGAATGCAAAGCAACAGCTCAGTTCATATCGTTAATGGGTGAATAGTTCGATATTACGAATTCCTCATCCATGGAAGGCTACAAACCTAGTCGATGTGCTTTCGGCGTAAATTTTACGAAATCAATCAAGAATCATGAATATGTGGTGAAATACTTGAGGTAACTAACTGAAACAAGCAGACACAACGAAACACATGCAAGTTCACTCATTTTATATTGAAAAGGAATCTTTGAGGCATAGAGGTTATATAGTTAAAAAAAAAAAAATCAAAATCTACCTGATCTAAAAAACAAGTGGCAAGTTTTGTTGCGTATGATAAATGTTGGAAATATGTAATGAACACAGATGGTCTTTATTTAGCCTTATATTTTTTCTTTTCCCAATTAAGCAAGATGAGAGATATATTTTTAGCTGTCCACGGTGAAAACTTAAGAGTAGGGAATCATTGCATAAACACTCTTTATGGTGAGATGAGGTTATATTTCTTAAAAAAAAATTGTCTAATTTATACAATTAGCCATTTAGAAAATAATAATAATAATTTCAATAAAAAAAATCAAGAGATTACAAAACAATAAATCGGATATATATGAAAATTGTCATATAGAAACACCGTGAATAAGTTCAAAAATAATTGATGGTTCTGTAAATAATATCTTATTCATAGTTTTATACAAGAAGTGAACTTAAATTATTTAGTTTCATGTTTTCTCTAACGATGCTACATTGGTGAAGAGTGATACGGTAAACAACAATATATGAAATTTTCATGAGAAAGAATATCCAATAAGAAAACCCTTTAATTAAAAATGGGTAATGAGTGAATAAAAAAGGTAAATATGCAAGGGTTCTTTTAAGGCAAAGGCGTTGATGACGTCATGCGCAGAAGTGCTCAAAATTGTATCTCTGTCCGGCTGACCTTGTTTTATTATTTAACCCATAGCTGGATTCTACCCCATCAGGGATAGGTACTCATTTACAGCTGAGTAGACTGAGGAAATTATGGCAAAGATCCTTTCCCAAGGTATCAACGCCAAGGAGAGAGGTCACCCATCCAACAACTGACCAGTTATTATTATTATTATTATTATTATTATTATTATTATTATTATTACTTACTTACTTACTATGCTAAAACTCTTGTTGGAAAACCATGATACTATAAGCCCAACAGAGCCAACAGGAAAAATGTGTCTCTTCTACCCTTACTAAGAGGAAAGTAACCACTGAACAATTACAGTACAGTAGTTAACCTCTTGAGCAAAGAAAAATAGTTTTGTAATCTCAGTGTTAACTATTGTATGTTGAAAGAAGAAAATATGTAAAGAATAGGCTAGAATATTCAGTGTATGCGCAGCAGGAAGAAAATGGCCCGTCCCAGATAGAAGGCCAATGGTTGGTGCCCCGGCTAACCTGCTTACTTACATGAAGACTAAACGCATCCCTCGTGTAGGAAATTAATTTTTTTATATATTTCCTACTTCTCACCACATGAAAAGGAAAACTCATATCTCTTAAATAAATATATATATATATATATAAGATTTGGAAGTAATCATTATATGTATTTGATTATGATTTATATTTTTACTGTGTTAGGAAAAATACCGAGTTAACTATCTTTCATGGAATAAAATGATCAATTGAATCGAAGGGTCTAAATTACATTAATTCATAACCGTACCTAAGATCAAAAGTGAATATAAATGATATATTCAACTTTTATCTCCAAGTAAAATTAATTAAAAAGAAGGCTGCAAATTGAACGCATGAACTATGTTCCTTTGACACTCAACTTCAAGTTTTTCTGTGAAGAAAACTTTGATGTAGCTCGTTAAGAAACTTGGTCGTCAAAAAGAATAAAAACACCAAAGGCTTTTTTTTTTTTTCTACGCTTTTGCACGTCATCTCAAACGCTCAAGTAGAGGGGAAAATATTTTTAGTTATTCATAGAGGTACCATAATTGCCTGAAAAATTTCATAAAGTTTCTTAGTTTGAGTATTTTAAGTGCTCTTAAAGTTTCAAATGATAATGAAAATTATGAGATTTTAGGTAACGAAGTTATGACCTCCATTTTCCCTGTGCCAAAAAAAAAAAAAATAAAATAAATAAATAAAATAAATAAATAAATAAATAAATAGTAATGATTATAATCTTTTATTTTTTGTCTGTCTGTTGAAATATACCTTCGTGTATGATAACAATATTACATATATATGTATTTTTTTAATGTTTCTGATCAACTATGTCGGTGTATATCAGTATTGATATATCTGATTGTGCCTCTAATAATAGATATATCAAAGGATATAGAAGGTCCATGTTAAAATTGCAAGAGGTTTAAGAAATGTTCCAGTCGGAGTACTCTCCAAGTATCTGTGCTATTTTCATATCCTTTCTCTCTCCATCCATATTATAAAAGTGAAGAGCTATATCATGCATAATACACCTACTTCTTATGAAAAAGACCAGTTTTCTACCGAGAGGAAAATTTAATAAATAACCAATTGCAAAATACTGTGGATTTAGGTTCTCTCAATAGTGAAAGTGGAATTCAACATTCTGTCTCAAATATGGGATGTATATAGATGTTTTTTTTTCTAACAATAATAAAATTCGGTTGAAAAATCTTGTTAGAAAATTTTGGCAATTCATATATATTGTTGGGGTCATATTCAAAACATTTTATTATATAATTAGTTACAGAAATGAAATATCATCACCGAATTATCCTAAAATGAATTGGTGTTTAAAATCCCCCAGTGATGAAACTTTCTCTTAGAATATTCTCCGCCAATATTAGTAATGCAGTTCCCGTCAGCGATGTACCTTTAACGATGACACTGCGTGTAAAAAACTAACAAAAGCCTAGCGTAACTGTATTGCTCCAGAATTTTTCAGATCCGAAAGAAATATCTCAAACAATAAAAAAGACATCGAGGCTTTTGGAAAGTTCAAAGTTATGGACCCTTCATTGCAATATTTCTACTGGCTCCCAAAAACTCACAAGGACGGCATTCCCTTGCGCCCAAGGGTCATTTATGTATATTATATCAAAATGGTTAGCATACTTGCTGTCTCCCTTTCTAGGAGTTTTTTCTACCGCTGATATCAAGCATGCAGAAGTCCTTATCCAAAAATTAACAGATTAAATACCCCGGTAAACAATATAAAAACTCTTAAATCTTGACGTAGAAAAATTCATCCCTTATGAAGAAAAAGAAAAAATGTAGGTGGTATGCGAAGCTCGTTATCCCACTTTTAGCAAATCTATACATACCATACATTGCAAAGGAAATTCTAACAACGATTAAACCTATGAACACGGTTTGGCAACGCGCTGTTGATGGCATTTTCACATATTAAGAAGACAGCTGTGGAGATTCTATTATATTTTTTCAATAATCTAAATTCCCTAGTCCCCAGCATAAAATTTAAAACTGAATGGGACAAAGATGGAAAATTAGCTTTTTGGACATATTTATTATAAGGGAATCACCCGGATATAATTTCACTCGGTATAGGAAACCAATTTTATTTTTTACATTCATTTCTTTAGTCATCACGATTTTTCTGTAAAAATCTGATTGGCTTGTAATCTATTTCTTAAAGGCTTGAGAATTTGTTCCTAAGCCTACTTGAATAAAACATTTCAAATCCTTCATAAACAACTCGCCCAGCTATCCTGCCAGATGAATATCATAGAAAGGCCATCAACAAAGCCAACACGATATATTGCAAATGTCACGACGTTACCAACCAAAGAGATTTAAAAAAAAAGAGAGAGAAAACTCCCATATACAGAAGGTATGAAAAATAGGACAAATAATATTAAAACTGAGAACCTCTGTTTTTTTGTTTTTTTATATTCGAAGACCATAGGAAGGCACTTGTTAATATGCATCAAAACAAAAGCGATATAGAATCCGACATTTATAAAGTACCATGTTGAGATTGTGATAAATTCTGCGTTGGACAAACGGGTTACGTAAAAGATCTGTTAGGTATGCCGTTGAGAACTAGGGGATTTTCGTTAACCTTAGAGATTTAGTGTACCAGATTAACTGGAGTGAGTTGTCTTTGCTCTTTTTAAGAGTACATGTCCATACAGAAGGAAGATCCTAGAATCAGCCATCATAAATCCAGGATTAATAGAAACAGGGTTAGACCGTCCCGTTGTACTGCGCATATATGTGACGTCATCAGTAGTAGGATTAAGAGAGAGAACCAAAATCAAAGAAATTAAAGGTCACCATGGGAATTGCTTGCTAACAACCGTTCTCTTTCATGACCTTGTGTGAGGTCTCCCACGCTAAAAATAGTTAAGAACCTAGTTTTTGTTATGAGTCTTAACTATCATCAGCAACACAAATCATTCAATATTCAAACAAGATAAGAAAATTATGTTTAAACATCGTTTTGTATAATGAAAATACACATGAAAACAAGAGCAAGTACTAACTTTTTAAATCTTTATTATGAAACTAGCTTTTATTAGTTTTGTATATTTTCTCTTTGGATTCCTTTCAAAAGCGATGTTTTTGTTCAGGACTCTTGTCCTAAAAAATAGGCTAATAACTTAATTGGGTAAATTCGCATAGTGATGTATGAAAGAAATTGAAGTTTTGGTAGCTTTAATTGTAGCTATTGTCTGGGTTGGTCGTTGCATTGAAGCAACTGACGAGACGAAGAGCATCTTAATCCGGTGTAAGACAGTTTCTTGTTCCTCACTTGAGTGCGGTCAAATACAGGCTGATGAATTCTTTTTACCTGAACCTCAGTTAGTGCAGCCAAGTGACGCCATGCGCGAAATCGGCCAATGAAAAGCTGGCATAGTGGACAACGCTGTTCTTAACCCGATCATAAAAAAGGTAATCCAGGAAGACCGACCACCTGATACGCATCAGAGGTCAAGACATCTTCCCAGAGGCTCAACAATACAAAGACGCACCTGGATGTAATTAAATTTGGTTAATCCTTCCAGAACTTAAAACAACCTTAGAACAATTGGAAAAACCCGATTGCTTTTCTATAAAAACCGTCACTGTCCAATCTATTCCTCATTTTTACTTCACACCTTGAAGAGGACCAATGTATTTTGGTCGAAATATAGTTATTTATTTATATTTCCCTTGTTCTTTTATGGGCCTGTTTTAAGAAACACACACATATATGTATACGTATGTATGATATATATATATACACATACATATATATATATATATATATATATATATATATATATATATATATATATATATATATATATATATATATATATAATACACACACACACACATATATATATATATATATATATATATATATATATATATATATATATATATATATATATATATATACACACATATATATATATATATATATATATATATATATATATATATATATATATATATATATATATATATATATATATATATATATATACATATATATATATATATATATATATATATATATATATATATATATATATATATATACACACATATATATATATATATATATATATATATATATATACATATATATATATATATATATATATATATATATATATATATATATATATATATATATATATATATATATATATATATATATATATATATATATATATATATATATATGTATATATATATATATATATATATATATATATATATATATATATATATATATATATATATATATATATATATATATATATATATATATATATATATATATATATAAATGCATTCAAATATGCCATACATACTCACCTTATGTTAAATTCATATCATGATAAACTTAAGGATATATAGAAAAAACTGCCTGAAAATTTATGCAATTAGTAGTGAAATATGTATAGTCGAGTAAAAATATAGTTTAACACTAAAAAAAAAAAAAAAAATTCATAAATCATGTGATGTGTAGAATGACATACCAAAATTCAAGCACTAAAAAGCTTTGAATTCCAAGGTGGCTGCCAATGCATAGACATGTGGAATCAACTTCCTTAACATTCACTGTACGGTAATAAATAAAATTTCTTCACTTGTGTTTTTTTGGATCAAAGAGTACAATAGAAACATTCAAATTCCATTTTAATCATTATATAATGAAAAACAAGATGGTATCCAGTAATAGCCACTGATATGCACATATATCCCAATATAACTGTATATTATCAAATATCAATATATTTGTACAAAATATACTATAAATTAACAGTTCATCACTTACGAAACTCGTGTGTTTGGTTGGTACTAGAGTCTCAAGAGTTTGAACTTCATAATATGATAATATTGCTATCGATTAAGTGCATAATTTCAATAGCAGTGTTGATATATGCTTCCCATTATCCTCTTCACTGCATTTGACATGTTTTCAAGGACTATCATAATTTTCTCATTGGCATTGCCCAAAGGGAGGTGTACTGCCTATAATTACTCCACGATGATTGGTAGGCATTTTGCAGTAAAAATATATTATCTTTGCCAGATTGTCTGGAGCTGCTTTCATATCTGACATTACTGGGGTTACCTTTGTTTCCTTCATCTTTCAACCCCATTTCAACACATCCATGTCACTCTCTTTCCCAATACAAACTATTATCTGTTAATAAATTCTGTGGAAGACTGTTTTGGGGTTAGATGTTCCGGCACTACAAAATTCTAAGGACACTAATTTTTTTAACAGGGTACAATGGTGGGAAGATGTCAGTGATTCTCCATCCTTCACACTTTTTATTACAGCCATTATCCTGGGTCCAGTGTGTTCAATTACTTTCCGTTTTTGGTTTAGAGAGAAGAATTGATGAGCACAAGATTGCAACACAGAATTACCCTTGACTAGTTCTTGAAATGCAGACCCTTTTCCTACAACAAAGATGTGTGATATCCTATCACATTTTGTAAAAGCGTGGATGAAGGAATAGAATTAGGAGGTCTGTGAATGTTCCAATAAATGTAGTGTTATGGAATTATGATGCTTCAACTAAGACCATAGTGATATCTATGGCAGTATCACCAGGTGAGTTGATGACAACGCATCATATTTTCATAAGTTTACCACTGATCAGATTAATTAAGGCATGTTTGTTGACATCCCTCGACAAAAACTCTTTTTCCTGCCAAAGAGCACACATTTGTTGACTGTTGTCCTTGATTAATGGACTCCTGTTATAGCCATCGAAAACTACTGGTGCCACTGAATGTTTTCAAATGGTAAGATCTGCATATGACAAAGGTATTGTTGCATAGCTATCTCCCTTGTTCTACGGTACTTGCTGTAATAAGGACACCCCATCAAGGACATAGTGCTCTGAGAAGTAGATTTAATTCGATCTACAACTGCTTATTTGAAATGGTCTTAGAGAGAGTGAGCAAGCTGTAGTTTATCTAGGTTATGGAATACCTTTCTACTCTCGAAATGAGCTGGTGGGAGTGGGCTAAGATTATATCCTATAACATCTTCCAGTGACAGCTCATTTGTTTTTGCCACTACCAATAATCTCTTAAATAATAGGACAGGGTTAATATTTTGGTCTAGCGGAGCATTGATTGCAGAAACATCACTGAATGTTATGGCTTTATCATTTCTCTTGAAAGAGTATCCGATAGTACACTGCTCAATCATATTTTGCATTATTATCTTTCTAATGGACTCTTATTCAAGAATATTTATGTTGTGAGCTGCAACTACACCACTGTCTACAGTCGGCAGTAAAGAGTCTTCTAAAATGGATGAACAAGATACTAATTTTGTTTTGAGCTCTTGTAGGTTTGAAGCGTCCTTCCTCATCCATGCTTTGGTCAAATTTTTATGTTGATCACTGATAGTGTAGGAATGGTCGTTTAATTCCTGCATTGCCTTGTTATACTCAGCAGTGATGGGAGCTGCCATTATCTACAATGACCTCAAGATTAGCTTCAAGCTTAGAACATATTTTTGAAAAGGCCTGATGCTGGTTTTAATTTTTAGGTCATCTTCATTTTCTTTATTTTGTATTTGGCTTGATTTTAAACCTATTTGGGATAACACACCCCGATCGAAAGTTCCCATCACACGAGTGGTGATATATACAGTCGCCTGCATGTGTGTCGCAAATATAGTATTCAATTCGACCTAGCACTGTAACTCCTCCGTCACCCGAACAGTTACTACAACACTGCCATATTGTCTTAACAAAATTATATGACTTCACAAAACTGAAATGTGAGGCGTTAAATGAAACTTTAGTTTCACAGAAAAGACAATTGGATCTGCTATCAAATGGTCCAATGAATGCCAGGGCACTTTTTTGAGCAATAATTAATGTTTGTTCTTAATGAATTAATTTGCAATTGTGATATGGGTTTATGTACTGCTTACAGCAAGTGGAATTAACTATGCAGCCAACTGTCACAATAATGCTGTCACATCTTTCAGCACTTGCCTAATTGATTCCTCTGGCATCCTTTTCATGAATTAATACAGCATTACCCTAGCTCACTATTTCTTTCTTGCAGATTGGGCATGTTTAAGGGTTGACATCAGTGACAGTCCTTTTTTAGCATACTTGAGGTTAATAGTCAGTGAAACAATAATTGATACTTGAAAAGAAAGAGTGGAGAGTATATAAACAGTGATGTTGAAACTATACGTTAAAATTCAATGATTTCAATGCACCCATTGCATTTCTGGACCCTCAAATCTATGTAGAGACATCATAATTATTATTCTAAAGTAAATAATAAAAATTTATTCACATGTTACTGTATTGACGTCCATCTTGAATTATGTAACTTTCCAATGGCTTGAAATTGGTAGACATTTATTACGTCCTTCTCCAAATCAAATAGCACCAGAATAAGTTGAAAAAAAAAATTCTCAGAATTTTTGGTAGTTCTAGGCTAATTTTCATATAAGTATTCAGCTACTAATATTTGCGACGAAGATCTATTGTAAACTTTGTAATTTTCTCCAGTAGTGAATGTGGTTATCTTTATACTTAGTACTGAGCATCAATGATTTTCTACTAAAGTAGGTATGTAGAATATTATTAAAGGGTATAGGATTATTCACTAATTTATTTATATGATCAATTCACTCATTTTAAATAGTCGTTCTCATTCATTTATCTAGAAAATTTCAACGAACATAAAGATGTGCCAATGATATAATTCAAATGCCAGTGAATAGAGTCCTGGGTATTTATAGTTATTTGTATGGTGGAGAACATTAATAGGTTTTGTTTTTGTAGGACTATCGGGAATCTATTGTTGAAAGTTTTCCAAGAAGTAATGAAAATTACAAGATAGAAAATACTAAGTATTCCAGTATTGATAGTGAGGTCAAACGAAAAGCCTGGAATGATTTGAAGGAATATTTAGAGGGAAAAAAAAGATGAAATTGATAAAGCTATGAAATCAGGGAGTGGCTATGGCATAGGAATTTCTCATAGAGTTGTTAAATAAATCCCTACGGGGGCAAAGAAGAAGCATATACCAATTAAAAAGAGAGATGAATTATAACAACATAATAGAAAGAAAGGCAAAGTTCGATGGAAGACTTTAGTGAGGTCATGCATAGGGAGTATAGAGGGAATAATTTAATTGTTATACCTTCAGCTGATGAAGACCTTGATGTGCCCATGAATGAATACTGTGGGTTTTAAGCTGAAGCTATCGTTAAAAGACTCAAGAGATGAAAGTCCTTGGGTTCGATGGAATAACTGCTGAGATTATATTTACCAAAAGTGAAGTGACTCCCAAAATACTCTCAAGATTATATTACAGAATGTGGATGGAAGAGGCAAAGACTGTTGAATGGGTGCTAGACCTGTTGGTGTAAATAAAACAAGAGATCTGAGTATTTTCAATGGTTACAGAATCATCATACGTACGTCAGTTGTCATGAAAATATATAGTAAGCTTAACTAATTGACTAGAAAGAAAGATTAATGGAAATTTGAGATATAAACCAGCCGGATTTAGAAAAGATAGAAATTGTGCTGTCTGAATTTCGTTTTCATTCTATGCTGTATAGTAATGTGTAGAATATAGAAATCCGTTTTTATGGCTTTTGTGAACTATGAAAAAGACTTTGATCGTGTTCACTAACCAGTTTTGTGGATAGTCCTACGTTATTATAGAGTTCCCCTCTAATATGTAAATGTTATTAAGTCTTTTCATAAGCATAGCTAGGGCAAAGTTATTGTTCTGGGAGTCCTGTCATAGGAATTTCAAGTGAACAGCGAAGCACTTCGAAGGAATGTGTTGTTTATACTCCTCAAGGGTTTTATAGCGCATAGAACCGTTGGGGATAGTCGAGAAGAATTGGACTGAATTAGTAATAAGAAATTAGCTGACCTAGAGTATGCCATTGACGGTTTCATTATGAGCAGAACATACGGGATTTGCAGTGCTTGCTTACCAGAATGCATGAAATATCACATGCAGTTAAGAGATGATGGACACTGAATATGCAAGGGAAGATGAAATATCAATGGAAAGAGAAAGGATTAATGAGGTAGAATCATTTAAATATCTAGGAAGTATAAACTCTAATATATAACACTGTTATATAGATGTTATCATGTATGTTCAACTTATCTGGGGTTTCATGAGGAAGAAAATTTTCTAAAATCCTTTTTTATTACCAATGGGTTCCCTCTGAAACTCTATTATCATCAAGTCAAGAAGTTTTTAGATAAAATTTACAGTCAAAATTTAACAATTCAAACAGTCAGTAGGAAAAAGTTATATGTCTCCTTTCCACACTATGGTTATGTTTTGGAGAGACTAAGAACAGGGGTTATGAGTGTTGTGGGGAAATGTTATCCCCACATAGATGTAAAACTAATTTTTACAAATAAGTTCTCAGTTGGCTCACTGTTTAAATATAAGGAGAGTCTACCTACTCCCTTGTGTTCCGATGTCATATACACTTTTCAATGTGCACTCTGTAATGAGTGCTATACTGGAAGCACATCTAGACAGCTTCAGTGTAGGATTTCGGAGCACATGGGGAGATCGGTACGAACCAATATACAGTACCTGTTTAGTTACCGGTGACCCATTCATCCGTTTGGTCTGTGGGTTGCTGGTCTGGATGGGTGGTCATCTCCTGCAGGTGACTAGGTATATTAGTTATTGAGTGTTTTATATAGTTATATAGTTGTGTGTAATAAGTCTTTTTCAAGGTTTTATGTTCCTTGATTGGTTGGTTTTAGAGCTAGTTGATCAGTTCATGAAAGTGTATCTTCCTAACTATGTACTTAGGAAGATTTTATTAATTTTATTAATGTTACATAATGATAATTGCAGATAGGCTGAAGATGACATAAGTTATGGCGAAAGCTCACGAATAAAGAAGATGATAGCAGTATTGACTATTTTATTCCTACTTAAATTGCGATTCCTAAGAGGAACCCATATATCAACTACACACACACACACATACACACACACACACACACACATATATATATATATATATATATATATATATATATATATATATATATATATATATATATATATATATATATCATCACGAGCTTTTAATTTCAAAATGCGTAAGTTCTTTTGATTTTTTCTATAGGAAAGCTTTGCAAATTGGTCAGTAATTTTTATCGATTCTAGATTGTAACCAAGACTTTTATCCCCAATATTTTCTTTGTTTTTTTGTTTTGTATTAAGAGAAAGATAATTAAAAATCATAAGAAAGTAATATATGATAATCAAAACACTATTTTCCGAGAGTTTTGCTCCCGTTTCAATACACTAAAGTAGCGAGTCAGGTGCAAATGTCATAGACTTTCCATTGTAGAGAGAGAGAGAGAGAGAGAGAGAGAGAGAGAGAGAGAGAGAGAGAGAGAGAGAGAGAGACTTGGATAATTAAAAACCTAATTTCAAGTTTGATTAGTTGATTCTGGTCTTCATTCATACCAGATCTTGAATATGGTAATGACATGCATTTCCATTACGACGTTTCTAATTGACATCAGTATGTTAAACATCGTCACTGTTGCATAGCATTGAAAGTTGAATTGCAGTTTGAACAAGGAAATGGTTGACTCAAAAGTATGTGAAAGCCGGAAAATTACTTCCACGACTCTCAATATTGTGAATTATATCCTTTGCCATACATAAATGTAAATATATACACTCGTAAGCAATTATCTTAGATTAAGATTAACCTTTAGAAATATCTCTTGATCTCTATATTTTAATTCCAGAAAATCGCCCCATAAACTGTTATTTTAAACAATCCAAGATAATAGTTGAATGACAATAACAAGTTATTACTCATTGTTCAGAATTCATATACTTAGCCACGTACGTACAGTAAAATGCATCTATTTGTGTAAATTAGCCCCCCTAAAAAGAAAGATAATAATAATAATAATAATAATAATAATAATAATAATAATAATAATAATAATAATAACTAAAGTTGCGCTATTATGACAATATAATGTGCGTTACCGTTATATCGATGCCTTATAAGTTTTCAAACAATTTGATTTATGTTGTTTAAAACTCCATCAATTTTATGGTAATATATAAATCAAATTTAAAATCTAATTCTACTGACAGTTTAATAAAGAGTAATAACGAACATGATTTACCTTACTGTAAGGAATACAGCATTAACGATGTGACTATTTGCGGTATTTCATCCCTTTTGAGTAAACTCATCCATATTATGCTAAGTAAGCATTTTCAATACCGAGGATACAGTAAATGAACTGGCTTTTGAAACTGGATGACCAACGGTCGATAAATCTCCATATGCTCTTCAAGGAGTCGCTAATGCTGTTTACATATTAGATTATATGAGAGAAATGTTCTTAACGATTGGGAGAGTCAAACAGGTTATGATTTGTAGTTTGATTTTCTTGAACTTTTTAGGATGTGAATTAATGATATTGAAACTATATGTCAAGCATTTCTGCAGATGCGGTATAACATCCTTAAATTATTCACTACTATATTTACGTAAAACGTATTTCTTATTTGATTTTGAATCTTCAAAACATTGTGTTAGAACTCTCTCTCTCTCTCTCTCTCTCTCTCTCTCTCTCTCTCTCTCTCTCTCTCTCTCTCTCTCTCTCTCTCTCTCTTTATATATATATATATATATATATATATATATATATATATATATATATATATATATAATATATATATATATATATATATATATATATATATATATATATATATATATATATATATATATATATATATATATATATATATAAACACACATATATATATATATATATATATATATATATATATATATATATATATATATATATATATATATATATATATATATATATATATATATAAGTGTATTTATATGAATATATAAGTATATATAATTAAGTGTTGGTTTTCCAGACAAAGTTTCCACCTCAACATTCAAAACTTTCTTCGAAGTTAAAATTATTTGTGGGAAGGTTTTCTTCACTTTTTTTTAAATTATAGTTTGATAAACAAATGATAGAGAGAGAGAGAGAGAGAGAGAGAGAGAGAGAGAGAGAGAGAGAGAGAGAGAGAGAGAGAGAGAGAGAGAGAGAGAGAGAGAGAGAATTCTTATTATTTACCTAATGAAAGGGCTGTACATGCTTGGGCTGAGAATTAGTTCGTGAAAGCTTTCCTGTTTTCAATTAATATAAACAGGTACGAGATAAATTTAGATTAAGGACTGACCATTTATCTCTCTCTCTCTCTCTCTCTCTCTCTCTCTCTCTCTCTCTCTCTCTCTCTCTCTCTCTCTCTCTCTCTCTCTCTCTTTCAAAATATTTACGTTGTAATTGGAAAAGAAGAAAATATGAAGAAAGAAATTTATTGAAACACAAAAGAAAGGAGCAGTAATTGAAAAAAGGGGACTATAAGAAAAAAGGATGTTTTAGTAGGCGCATAAACAAATAAGAATAATGAAGCAGGTTAAATAAAATATGAAGAAAATAAGTGAAAAAAAGGACAGACCATTTGGGGAGACTCCGGCCATAAGATTATAGATTGCCAATCAAAAAAGGTTCAGTGTCTGAAGAAGAGACGTCGATGAGTTTCAGGGAGTTTGGGTACAAACTTTGATGTCAGTTTACAACCTGGCAGGAAGGTGGAAGTCCTTTTACATCCTGGTCAGAAGAAGGGGTCATTTTATGTTGCAAGGAAGCCAGCTCTGATTTTACTGCCTGATTTGTATTCGGAAGGCCTTTCATATTCTCGTGTGAATCTGGACGCCCTTTTACGATTAAAAAAAAAAAAAAAAAAAAAAATGTGGTAGGCATAAACTTTTACATTGTTGTTTGGAGGAAGGATATGTTCGTAATTCCCAATATGAGATTCCTTTTTTTTTTTCTTTTGTATATTGTCACTGTTTTGACTTATGAATACGAATACTGAACTTTCATATTCTGGCACATAATCTATTATTCTTTGACTATTTGGATGTAAAATCAATTATTGTTTTCAAATTTTATATTCTATTAAAAATTGGTAATATATCTATGACTATTTTTACAATATGGCCTGCAGTCGAGTGTCTTTTATTTGATAATCTTGT
>NC_090726.1:56558362-56565862 GCF_036898095.1 Palaemon carinicauda | reverse complement strand
AAGGCAAACAGACGCATGCCTCTGTGCAAGGGAGGAATGCCTCAAGTCTGTGTGAACAGGTCAATGTGCATATATGCAGGTAAGCGCAAGAGTTTCCCCTCCCAGATGGAGAGTCTCGTGCAAAACTCTCTAGCCCGAAGCCAGCCACAATTTGATGCACATGTGTCTCTCTTTAGCCAATATGACCGATTGGTAACTAGAAAAAAAAATAAATATCAACTTTCTTGGTGATTTTTCTTTGTTTACTTATCTGTGGAAGGCTAACTCAGATAATTCCTTGAAGCTAATTATGATTTAAGGACGCCAAGTGTAGTTGAACCAAGAAACCGTAGTATTCTTTCAAAATTATTTTGAATCATGATAAACTAGAAACGTTACTTATTTCGCCAGTTTACATTTATATATTCTCTCTCGAGCGAAATAAGGTACATTACCACGATAGACGGTATATTTTAGCAATAAACGTTTGCCAACGGTTCCATAAGCGAATAAGCAAAATGAAGTAACAAGGACTTGGGGCGTGGGGGAAATACCCACTTAAATCTCGATGAAGTCACTGCCAGCATGTTTTATGTGTATGTTTGTGTGTGCTTGCATATGTGTGTCGGTGTGGGTATGTGTGTTTTTACGTCATTGGCCTTTGTAAACAAAAAGTTATTTTCAAGGCATAAGATGCATTGATTTGTCAGAGGATAAACAATTTAGTGATTACTATATTTTCTATAAACTTAACGTTAACTAAGTCTAGTGTACTTATATATATGAAATTTTGCTTTGCTGCTAAGGGGCGTGTGGCGTTAATCTAACCTTTTGCCAACAGTTATATATATAAAAAAACACCAAATGGTTATTACTAGAGAATATCATAAATTTTACGTTTTGATAAAAAATAGTGTATGGAATTGGAGAATTTCTCTAATTACATTAGTTGACGCCACTATTTACTGACAATATGTTATTATTATTATTATTATTATTATTATTATTATTATTATTATTATTATTATTATTATTATTATTATTATTATTATTATTATTATGAACCATTGTTAGAGAAGAAAGAAGCTATAAACTCAAGGGCTCCAAAAAGGAAAAATAACTGAGAAAAGAAAAAAATAAGAAAATAAACAAGAAATATGAAAATAAACGTAGTATATATATAAAACTTCTTAATATCAGTTACAACATTGAAAAATATTTGTCATATATACACAATGTAAAAAAATGTCAGCCTAATGAACATTACGAAAAAAAAACCCAAGTTTGGTCTTTTGATGATTTACCAATTAGACTGACTGAGTAGGAAGAATTCTTCCCACTCTGGTTATTGCTGGATTGAAACTTTTAGAGTATTTCGAAGAATTGAGCCTTATGGCGGAGAAGACAAGACTGAAAGAATTAATTGTATGTCTAGTAATTCATACAGGGTAGATCTGAATGTAAAGGATGGCCAGAATTATAATCTTGTGCAACATACATGTAGAACCAACTTAATGACGATGCCAGAGATTAATATCAAGACCAGGAATAAGCATATCCATGTTGACGACTGTTTCTGCCTCACTCTCTGAGTAAACAGAAGCAGTAATGTGCAGAGATATGTGGCTGTATCATGTATGAGCATACATGTTGTATACAGAGAGGATTGCAAAGCTGCATGGCAACAAGGCGCATAGCGCTCCCCTTTAAACGTGCCCTAATGCTGACTAACTAGCCACACATCAGAATGGAAGCCACAACTTAGTGTTGAAAAAGCAGTTGTTCATAACTGAAGCAATGGAAACAGAAAAAAAAAAAAAAACGCCGACCGTGACCACTGCTCAACCATCATTCCATCTTACAAGTGTCTCCTTTTTCTAATACTCTCCAACTTGAGTCAGAAATTGAAGTTGATAATATTTTACAGCTCCAGAAGCATATACCAATGTTCACTCAGCATATAGGAGGTGAAATAAAACATTTCCTCAATTAGCAAGCCAATCCTTACCAGTGCCAAATATTCATCTTGTCATATATGAAATAAGAATATTCTTGGTTGACGAGGTCCTCTTCACTGAAAATATGTCTGATGCGGTCAGCAGCACATGGTCAGCCCATAATGCAATGCAAAATCAGACTCAACCATTTGAAGTAAGTATTTAAGTTTTAATACCGGTGTGGTAAGACAAAGCTTACTCTGTTCCAACGATAAAAGTTGCTGTGTAGAAGTTCCGTGAACCAGTGAATTTCTTGAACCTAAGGGAGACACCTGTTAATTTTTCTGAACAACCTTTGTTTGTGCTGCCCAAACAAACACAATAAACATAGCCTGAGAATGGAGAACATAAATTTGTGATCATGATTGGCGTGCTTCGTATAGAGATAGCTGCGCTGAGATCAAGAGAAATATTACTATGGTGGCTGAGCCTGTGTCCTTGTGGAAGCAGAAGTTGCCTCATTTGCTAAAACAGTTTTACATGTCTGCATCAAGTGTCATCAGAACAAGACGAGCACACCAGATCACTGTATACAGCTTATACAAGGTTATGCAAAAGGCATACCATGATTGCTTCTCTTCAGTGTCTGGCAAATCAGATAAAATCTTTGAGTAATGGTGTTATCAATGGTGGAAAGAGAGTCCTTAGTTCGAGTTTTGTAATCTGGTGTTTTACTTGGAGCTCATATATTCACTCTGATTTACTTCAGAAAAGGTAAATTCATATTGCATGTTAAACACTTTCGTAGCTGGTGTCTTACTCTTCTACAAACAACAACTTCAAGTATGCACGAAGGATCCAAATCCACCTTAGGAATATAATTTCACTTGATCAACAACATGCAGATGTGGCCAGGGAATTTCAAAAAGGAAATTGGTCGTCTAATGTTTTAGAATGTAATTTTCTGCTCTAGCTATCGATGATCAAGTATTCAAGCAAAATAACTCGATTAGTGAAGGTGATGGTGGAGTAGTTGGGTTGAGATAGTCTGTCAGAGTTTTGAAGTTGAATGATCAATTATACATGAAGTTTGTGTCTAGTATTTAAATACGAGGACATGATTGGTATGGAAGATGCCCCTGTATCAGCAAACACCACAAACCGATGCTTAATTCAAAGAAATCTTTATATGAAAGGGTAAAATCATAGCACTGATACAGGAAAACGGAAACACATTCCAAGATGAAGTAGCCGGCATGGTGGGGCAAGTCTTGAAGATCAATGTAACCTCGTCTCTCTGTGAAATGATAGCTATATATCACCAGTGGGGCAAAAAAAAAAAAAAACAATTAAAATACCTATGAGAGGTCCTTGCAGGTAAGGTGATAGTCCATTTTATCTTCCAACCAAGAACACACTGGTATAATTTTTAAAGAAAAACTCCTTAGAGACAACTGTCAGTGATTTTCTTGACCGTTCTCTTCTGTCAGAACAAGCAGTATAACTTGCAAGAATTCTTAAAGCCCGAAAATTGGTCAATCCCTGCATTTCCTAGTGAGAGTGACAAGCTTCATACAATTCTGAAATCACAGTTGGTATAAATTATCGACCCACAAATGAGCATCACAGACAGAGAACCAAAGGTAGGCACTAATCAATGCATTGCCATCACATACTTCAATAACATTTTATGGCTGGTAAAGAAGTCATGGTCCCAAAAGTCGAAAACTATAGCATCAGGTACGAGCCGGTGGATGTTACCTTTGGTGTACACAAGGAGTCAAGCGTGAAATCCGAGATGATGCCAAAAAGGGAACAAAGGTAGCAGTAGAAGTAACAAAACTAAGCTGCTTTCAGGTAAGTGTAAAAAGGTGTGTGAAGCACAAATGGAAAGCACAGGCATTGTAACAAAAGGAGAAGATGCCATTAGCAACATAATGAAATCTCTGGATGTAGTGTGACCATAATGTCATATTGAAGCTGACCGTTGAATATTTGTAAATGTTAGGAATGCATCAGCGTATAGGAAAATGTTTAGGATCATTAAGGCCAATGGCATGGATTTGTTAGTCAACAAAATATATGTGCAGTAATCCTTAAAACAAATGGTACTTTTGAAAATGTGTATTGTGTTTGGCCAATGAGCCAAGATTCCATACTCCAGAGTATGAGGTAGTGTTTACTAAATTTGACGTCATATCTGATTTCTCTGGAAAAAGAGAGAAATCTGAAAGGTAGAACTGGAATATATATGTTGCTATTTCAAAAACCTTAAATAATCTCTACCATAATCCTACCTTGATCTTGATTTTGACGTGCATAGGCTGGAGAGAAATCTTGACCTCATGAATGAAGCACAGATGTTTGTGTGGATGAAGTAAGTGTTGGGTTATGTTGAGGAGTTTATAAAAGAGTGCAATAGTTACAAAGAGTAATTTGATTTTGTATAGATCCACTAATTCTATTAAGAGCCAGTCCAAAGTTTCTGTACTTATGAACAATTCTCCATAGCCACTCAGACCAATGGGAATAGTGTTTCAACTCTAACAAGACCTATACAAAGCCCATTGCTTCCAAGGGAACCCTATGCTCTTCCAATCATCTGCACATGCCTGTGGCAATAAATCCTCTACCCCTTCTCCATTTTTTTTATTTATTTATTTTTCTTTTTTTTATTCACAAGTGTGGACCTGTGTTTGCATTTTATCTGAACTTGGTTGTGCTTAATATTATGAGGTGGTTTACTTTAAGTGAGACTTTTGAGGATGTTAATTGTTTTCTTAATAATAATAGGTTTTTTATCATGATTCCTTACCTACTGTATTGTTACGATATTTATTCTGTTACCTAAAATGTATCTGATCGAATATATGAACATATCTTGTTATTTATTATTATTGATATAATAGGGGTTATCTTATTATTGTGTTTGTTACGGATAAGTAGTTTTTTATGATGATAATATGATGTTTTGAGTGATATGATGGAGTATGTGACCATAAAAGATTAAAGACACTTGAAGTTCTTATGGATATTGTAATTATTGTTTGCTATTGATCATCTGTTTATGGTAACATATTAATGTGTCTTACCTCTTACATGGCTAATTACTTTTTTCAGATATTTATGTAGTCTACTACACAAAAAATATTTACAATAAATGTATAGAAAAAAAATAGCTTGACTAATATATTACTTTTTGTTCCGTGCCCTTCCATAAGGGGTACTCAGAAGTTCCCAGTGTGTGACTTGATGAAAAATTCTCTGTAATCACAGAATGCCACCCTCCCCCTTTTTGAAGACGGCATATCATGCTCTTGGAGACTAATCTAATGTTTTTTTTTTTTTTTTTTTTTTTTTTTTAATAAGATATGTCTTAAAGACAGGTAAGGTTATGGTAGTGAGGCATTTTAAGAATATACTTCAAATTTTTTAAAGACTTATTATGAGATGGACATTCTAATGGAAAATAATAATAATAATAATAATAATAATAATAATAATAATAATAATAATAATAATAATAATAATAATAATAATAATAATAACGATGATGATGATAATAATATTAATAATACTAATAATCAGTGAGTCTCTTATAAAATAAATCAAACTCCTTACTGCATAATTGATTCTTAAGACAGATGATGCAAACTAGCTTTGAAAATTTTACTTTCAAATAACACATTCGGGGGAGGTACCGACGACTTATCTAAAGGCTGCAAATAAAAGAATCTCTCATGTAAGAGATTTCATAGCTCTTGACATTCTGTGCGTCATAACAATTAACGCCCTGCCTAATTGTTTTTACTTATTTTGTTTGGGGCAAGAGAGTACAGAAGTAAATGGTTTTCTGTCAAACAATGAAATCTTCTACAGCAGTGAAGGGCACTTTTCACTATATATCAAACTCGTTTTATGAAACCAACCAAAATAAATTCATCTCTTGTAGCTTAACATTTTATACTTGGCCGTTATATTTTAGAGTCAATAATGTTACTTGACACACACAGGGATGTAAAAAACATTGCCATATAGGTGGGTTATCCTATAAAAAGACGATACCTTGGTCAGTCATTTCTTCAAACTGTAGTATGAAAATGCAAAACCAGAACTCTAAATCTTTCTTTCCATACAAGTTCACGATATTAATACAGAGGAGCTTCCATGGGTGACTATGAACTATGAGATTATGCAATATTTCTAGATGTATAGCAAATAATAGACTTTTATAGCTAGTGCAAGTTTTATGGTTGATAACTATATGTAGCTTTAAAGGTGAAGTCTTGAAAATGTTAATTGCACTCAAACACAATATAAAAGGAAAATCCACAATACCATCATGCACCATGGAATCATAAAATTTCATTGTCATATTCTACGTCTAGAAGTACCAAACCCTGCAATCAAATACCAAAAGTCACCAGTCAATTGGCTTTAATCTCATACATTGTAACCTTCCTTCTGAACTTAAAATACAATTAATCACACCATCTGACTGATAGGGTAACAAAATTTATTAAATAGATATAATCGGCAAAAATATAGTCTGGAAAATTCATCTCTAAATTAGCTGAAAATGAAATAGCTCATTTGTCGGATGAAGTGAAAGAGGAATTTCTCGAGTTGAACTTGAACTCATAAGCTGAAAAAGAATTCAAATAACTGGATCTTGAAACGTTCAGATTAGTTTTAGTAACTTGAAAAGGTATTTTTACCTTGGCTTTAGGAAAATGTATAATTAGCCTTTCAGATGTTGTGGGATAAAATTTTGATTTTTTTTTCCAAAGCGGCCAGCACAGAGCTGCCATAAAAGATAACATCACAAACAAGTTTGGAAAATACATTTGTCATCACTTTTGGGGTTCTTTGTGGTTGCGAATACAAGTAGAATATATATATATATACATATATATATATATATATATATATATATATATATATATATATATATGGATATATATATATATATATATAATATATATATATATATATATATATATATATATATATATATATATATATATATATATATATATATATATATCCATATACATATATATATATATATATATATATATATATATATACATATATATATATATATATATAATATATATATATATATATATATATATATATATATATATATATAAATATATATATATATACATATACATATCATATACATACATATATATATATATATATATATATATATATATATATATATATATATATATATATATATATATATATATATATATATACACACCATACGCACACAATATAATATCCTTTATTTTAAAAAGCATAAAAGGAACCTTGTCTTCGAAATAATCCTGAAAGAGCCTTCCTTAATAGTAATGGCGTGTGAGAGACTTCCATTATTCCATTAGCTTTGCCCCATTACCAGACGTGGCTCATCGTATCTGCATAATAGTTTCTTTGATAAGTCAATTGGACCTCATGACCAAGGTTCGCGCTTATGTCTCTCTAAGAGAGAGAGAGAGAGAGAGAGAGAGAGAGAGAGAGAGAGAGAGAGAGAGAGAGAGAGAGATTTTCCTTTTGAAGTGAACTTTCA
>NC_090726.1:56535862-56553362 GCF_036898095.1 Palaemon carinicauda | reverse complement strand
GTTACGTGAGCAGCTTTTAATTTTGGTGTTAAATCTCTTGTGATTCTGATGACATATTCTTTTTGGGTATTTACAGGAGTTGATTTAGGCGTGACGTCATTGTTCATTCCAACTCTAGTCAATGAAGATCTATATTTGTCTAATAACATATTTGTTAGCTCGTTTTTTGTCACCCATATTTTATCTAGTCCCAGCTCTTGACACCCTTTTCTGCAGATATACTTTTGTAAAGTTTACATGTAGAAATTCCCATGCTAGAGTTTTAAAGCGATGGTACATTTTCTGAACGGGAGAACTATATCGTAGGTGAGGTTCTCTCGATGTTAGAAATCTCGTCATTGACCATTTCTTTAGTTTTTACTAAGTAGGGTTAAAATTATGGACATTTTGTAAAATTTAGTGTGAAATTTCGTATATCCTTTGAGATGGGAATATATTTTCTACTTTATCTCTTCCATTCCGTACACATTCCTTCGTCTTGCTTTATTCTGTTTTGTAGAGAACTTCAAATGACGTACTGCACACGTCATAAGCTTACTGCGCACGCGCAAGGTTGGAAAATATTTAACAGGTGTCTTTGTCTAGAATTCTCGAAATTCTTATTCCAAAAGCCAGAAAGTTGAAAAGCTCAAAATCACTTTAAAAATACTTCACTGAAGATTTCACATGCCACTTAGTAGAATCCACGGAATACAAAAGGGATAAATAGGGCAAAAAGCAAGAGCTCCTAACACACAGTGTACAATATGGCGGAGGGAGAGAGAGAGAGAGAGAGAGAGAGAGAGAGAGAGAGAGATGGCTGTACATGTTTGGGCTGAGAATTACTTCATTAAGTCTTTCCTGTTTTCAATTATGATGGTACAAGATAGATTTTAATGAGGTCTTGATCATTCATATCTCTCTCTCTCTCTCTCTCTCTCTCTCTCTCTCTCTCTCTCTCTCTCTCTCTCTCTCTCTCTCTCTCAAACATACAACTACTAATAGTTTTTTTTCCGATAGATTTAGGTTGTAATGAAAAGGAGAATACTACGATAGAAAAAGAAATATATATATATATATATATATATATATATATATATATATATATATATATATATATATATATATATATATATATATAAAGAAATACTGGAAGTAAAAAAAGACAGTAGAGGTAATTGAAAGTAGGGACTATAAGAAAAAAAAAGGAAGATTTTGTAGGCGGGTAGAAAAATAAAAAATGATGGTGCAGGGAAAATAAAACAAGAGAGAGAGAGAGAGAGAGAGAGAGAGAGAGAGAGAGAGAGAGAGAGAGAGAGAGAGAGAGAGAGAGAGAGAGAAAGGAAAGACCATCTTGGGGAGATTCCGGCCATAAGACTATAGATTGCCAATCAAAAAAGGTTCAGTGTCTGAAGAGGAGACGTCGATGAGTTTCAGGGAGTCTGGGTACAAACTTTGGTGTCAGTTTACAACCTGGCAGGAAGGTGGAAGTCCTTTTACATCCTGGTCAGAAGAAGGGGTCATTTTATGTCGCAAGGAAACCAGCTCTGATTTTACTGCCTGATTTGTATTCGGAAGGACTTTCATATTCTGGTAGGCCTATACTTTTACATTCCTGTTAGGAGGACTGATGTGTTCTTATTCCCTAATATGAGATCGGATGTAATTCTAAGTTTTCCATCATGGCGTGAGCTCAGATGTTCCTTAACATTTAGATCTTAAAATGGATTTTTTTTTTAAACTGTAACTGGTTTGACCTTAGAACCTAATACAAATACTGGCCAATATTCTTGTACTTACTCATAGTAAGTACCTCTTTAGTTCTTTTATACATTTTTTTACAAGATCCCCTGTAGTGGGGTGTCTTTTTTATATTCTTCTATGAAGAATGAATTGAGATCAAATTCTTCACCCTTGTATGATATTCAGGAATGTTTCATATTGGCAATAGTTTGGGTGTTTATTTTATTATATTTTGATCCAGTATCGGATGTTATTTTGTATTTTGATTGATATTGCGTGGGTCATATTATATTTTGGTAACAAATCAGATATTGCTTTAGATATCTCTGTTTTTTCCATTCCTCTACGGATTTGAATGTCTTTCCAATTCATGATTCCCATTTCAGAGTCTTTTGATATCCGCTACCATTTTGTATGTCCTTTGTCATTCTTGTGTTCATAATGTTATATGTTTTCATTTCAGTACGGGATTTTAATTTCTGTTTAGACACCAGAAATCACTAGAATGATCTTTTACACCCAAGTGAAATCTAAGTGACGTCACAAGCAGTTAAGTACCCATTACCTGGATAGACGCGAATATGAGAATCAAGTAGTGGTAATTGGAATATTATAACATTATTTCTATAAAATTTTATTTGAAATATTACCTATAAATTTTTTTTATAGAACTGAAGTTGAACAGGAACTGAGAGAGAGAGAGAGAGAGAGAGAGAGAGAGAGAGAGAGAGAGAGAGAGAGAGAGAGAGAGAGAGAGAGAGAGAAGTTGGTATTATAAAAAGTTTACGGTTATATTAAACAAAGACTACAATAAACAAAAAAAAATTTTATTACTAAACAATGTCACTTCCACATAAAATACCTTTTATATCAGTTCTATGAACATGGCCGTTTATATATTTCGTTCTTTTTCCCCATTTTCCTACATGTTCCTCTATATTTATTATTACGGAAATATTTTACCTGAACCCTGATGAATGATGGCTATATATTTAGATAGACATGAACACACATGCGCGCGCGCGTGCACACACACATACACACACCCAGCTTGATCCCTCCCAACTCTCCCCCTTTCCTACTTAAAACTCAGCAGTTTCGGTAATTTGTGGGAGATTATGATTCCCGAGTGTGAATCTTTAGTTACTACCCTACCCGAGTGATGTCGGAAGACCAAGTAACCATACGTTTGATAATGTCACTGACCATCACAAACACACACACACACACACACACACACACACACATATATATATATATATATATATATATATATATATATATATATATATATATATATATATATATATATTGGGAAACTTAGCCTTTTAATTTACAGAGAATATGAACAAGACCTTATCCCCCGTGGTCTGTCTGATAATATTATAAAGATATCATATTCTAGGAATGAATTTCTTGGTGATGCATAGCTGTCTTCCACACGCAAGGCAATCTGTTGTACATTTAGCCATTCCCTGTTTCTGTATTTTTCATGCAAGTTCACTGTCACTTGATCAACCTCTTATTCTATATCGAAATCCATATCATCAAACGGACGACTAGCACCATTTAACCCCCCCCCCCCCCCCCCCCGCGCTCACAAAAAAATATGTTTCTGATGTTTTGAGTTTAATTTATTATTATTATTATTATTATTTTTTTTTTTTTTTTGGCTTTTAGCCTAAATGATTTCATTCCAAATTGCCAAAAGAAAAAAATACAAACATTAACATCTGATCCATGGATTTAACAATTTTCACCCCGTATCAGAATAAGAAATTGTACTCCCCATCCATCTAATATTTGGAAACAGTTATATATATATATATATATATATATATATATATATATATATATATATATATATATATATATATATATATATATATATATATTTTCTAATGAACCCTAATATTTCAATTCAATAATTTGGACCATTGGTCAACATGTGTTTGGTACTATACTCTTTAACTTTTTTATTTTAGGAGATAACGAAAATATCCTACAAATAATAAAGAATACATCAAAATTGGTACACTTTTTCTCCAAGTAGTGCTAATAAAATACGGTCAATATGCATTTAGAAATCAAGTGAAAGAAATTGATGAAATTCATGAAGAAGTGATTGTTGGACACTAATAACGCACAATGGTGACACCATTGCTCTGAAAATCATCATGAGGTACTCTGTCAGCTAAATAAGAATTTTTCGTTGACAGTATACTGCAACAACTTGCTAGTAGTCCTAAAAGTACGTTTTCGTGTGCATATGACGCATAGGCCTATTTCATGGAAAGGCAAACCGACACATGCCTCTGTAATAGGGGAGGAATGCCTCAAATCTGCATGAAGAGGCCAACATGCATTTACGCATGTAAGCGCAAGAGTCTCACCGTCCCCAATGGAGACATATGTGCAACAGTCACCAGCCGGATGCCAGCCACTAATTTTCCTTCGTTTACTTCTCTGTGGAAGGCTAACTCCCATAATTCTTAAAAGCTAAATATGATTTGGGGACGTCAGAGGGTAGTTGAACCAAGGAACAGTATGGTTTTTTTTTTTCCAACTTATTTAGAATCATGAAAAAACTTACATTTATATATTTTATCTCGAACGGCACAAGGTATATTACCATGCTAGACATTGAATCTTAGCAATACATGTTTGCCAGCGGTTATATAAGCGGATGAGCCAAATGAAGTAATGAGAACTTAGGATGCGGGTGAAATCGCCGCCTAAACCTTGATGAAGTCATTGAAAGCATGATGTGTGTGTGTATTTGTGCATATCTGTATGTGTGTGTCTGTGGGGGTTTGTGTGTGTTGACAGCATTGGCCTTCATAAACAAAATAATTAATCTCAAGGCATAAGATCCATTGAGTTGTTAAAGGATAAACCAGTTAGTGACTACTATATTTTCTTTATAGTTACTGTTAACGAAGTCGCTTGTACTAACATACATGAAATTTTGCTTAAATGCTAAGACACATGTGGTGTTAACTGTTCATTTAATCTAACCTTTTGCTAACAGTTATATGAGCAAACACCACATGACTATCACTATGGAATCGTAAATCTCACCTAATGATAGAATTTTTTTCTCATGAAATTTGAGAATTTCTAAAATACTTTCTTGACGTCACTGTTTATTATTATTATTATTATTATTATTATTATTATTATTATTATTATTATTATTATTATTTGTCCAAAATGAAAAATAGCTCCGAAAAAAAATAAGGAAATAGATACAAAATTATGAAAGTAACGAATAATGAATATAAAACCTCATGAGATCAATAACAACGTTGAAATATGTTTGTTATATATAAACCATTAATAAATTTATGTCAGTTTATTCAACTTAAAAAAAGAAAGAAATGCTGTAAGAAGAGACTGCAAACCAAATTCACACATTGGTTGTCGACTCTGAAACGAGAAAAATCGGAAAACTAAAACCAAAAATGATAATATGCACTGTGTACAATGAAGATGATGCAGTAAATGCTTTGATTCAAAGAAATCGTTGCATAGACCAAATCCAAAATATAGAAGAGAAGATAAGTGTATTCCTGAAGAAAAATGCTTCAGGTGGGACTATTCACTGTGAGCTGAAATGTGATCCTGAAGTTCAGAGGGCTATTCATGATAATGAGGAAAAAGTTTTGTTACGGTGGGGTACTTATAACTACGTGTTATGTACCACGTGATCACCTGCTACCACTGTCAGAGGTATGGATATCTTTAAAAATATTGCAAGTTTAAGAGTGATGATAAAGACTGCGGGAAATGTTCGGGTAAACATTCCACCAAGGAGTGTAACTCGCAAATGCCAAAGTGTATAAAATGCACAAAGTTAAACAAACCAAGTGATCACATATTAAATTCTAGAGACTGCAAAGCTTAAGACTTGGAATTGAAAAGACTTCAGAAAATACTGATTATAGTTATCGTGACTCAAGATGGAATCACGATAGTGTATTTATAAAGACCAGTAAGCAGTCATTTATCTTTTATTTTGTAAGGGAAATATTATGAACATTATGCAGCGTGAGATGCGTAGAAAATTATAATTGTTGTATTAAATTGTTTGTAATAATATAATATTTCTTTTTGTCGAAGTTTTTTGAAGAGTAAAGTACATTCAATAGTTGTTTGACTCTAAGAAATCGTTAACAAGTTGTTAAAGTTTGTTTTGGCGAATGCGGGTCGCGCATGGGTGGATCCTCAGTCGTCTTGGAGTGATTTGACTCAGAATCGAGTTAGTACCGGCTGTCGGCACACGTACGTGACTATTAAGGTCTTGGTTACCCTACGGTATCTCAGGGGTAGGGAAGGAATTAAAACACCACGAGAGGAGTTCTTACCATCATGGATTAAGCTAAGTCGAAATTTTATAAGTGTTTTGTGATGTTAGTGATATTGAAGGGCATGCATGCACGTTAGATATTGTTACTAGCAGACATTTGTAAAATAAGACTATACTTCGGGTTGCCGTATAGGAAATTTTACAATGGATAGTTAAGGTTAGCAATAAATATGAATAATCTATTCCTGGTCAAATAATGATTTAAACACAACGCAATTTCTCGATTTATTGAATGAAAGGAACAGAAAAGAATCCTTGAAAATGTGTTAAAGAACCTGGTAATATGTAAACCAAATTGGGGTAAGTTTAGGGTTCCATATTTCTTGAAGAATCTATATGTTTACTATTTTGGATTCTTTTGAGTAAATATATAATGGTGCCTTGATCAGGATTATTGCGGGTGATAATTGATGACACATATATTTAACATTGATATCGGTGTTAATACGTAAATATGTTTGATAGATGTTTTTACCAATATTATGTGTCGTGAGAAAATGTTCGTTTGTCGGGTTGTTATGACTAGGTAGGTATTGGCAATTTAGAAATCCGTTGACGCTGTATTTTCTTTGACCGTGAATCATATGAGGAGATTGAAAATTTTATATGCGTTATACATTCTGAATTGATCAGTGTTAATCGTTGCCACTAATTAAAAACATTATGTATGAAAATTATTTTCCACTAGTTGTTATTTTTATTGAAAAATAATTTAAAAGTGGAAATGATAATCTTAATTTGTTGAGTTACGGCAATTCGCTAATAGTTAAAGGTGAAGTTAATAAATTGACTCTTTCCTATGGTGAAATTTTCGAGTTGTGTGTTAGTGAGTTTGCACCAACATTGATAATAACGTTGTCGCCCAGGCGGCCATTTTGTCAATGATCGGGAATCTATTGATGGGTTAAACTACTCTCCGCATTAATTAGGAATAACGTTGTCGCACAGGCAGCCATCTTGTTAATGACCGAGCAGCTAAGTTGAAGTTGTTTAATATGAAAACTCTATGGGAAAGAATTTAATATAGAGTTGTTGAAAATAATGTACATAATGTACTAAGTAATTATTAGGTAGTTCCTTCATACACCCTTACTTGGTCTATTTTCCTCCTGTGGCGAACATTTTAGTGAATTATTAACAATGTCGGACATAGAAATATCAGACGTAGAAATGTCGGCTAATGAAAAAGAAAAAAACAGAAAAACGTATAGTGCTCATCCTAGGACATTCTCAGGTAAAGAAAATGGAAAGTGCCTTTGATGAAATAAATGAAGAAGAGGGAACCCTTTATTTTGTAACACATTCAATAGGTGGTGCTACTTGTTACTGTATCACATCTGAAGAAGTAAAGGGGTGTAAAGCAGAGGCAGTTGTGCTTTTTGTAGGAAGTAATGATATAGATAGTGAAGATGTTGAATCAACAAATGATGTTAGAAATAATATCATAGATATGGTAAATGATATCTCCAATATGGATGGAGTGAAAATAGTCTATATCGTTACTGTGGAACCCCGTACAAGCCTGAGTATGTAACCTATAACGAATATCGAAAAAATCGAAATAGGTTGAACCAAAGGTTACTTAAGTCAACCGGTTATTATATCATTAACAATGGTCTCACTGAAAAGGAACTAGGTCATGATGGAGTTCATTTAACTCAAAAAGCCTCTGAAACACTAGCGAGAAGAATATATTATAGTCAGCAGTGATGCTGATTCAGGAGAATGATAATAACACAAGTGGACCAAGTGGGGTGGGGATGAGGGACTACGCATCTTACATTGTATTTGTTATAAGTTGTATCTAATTGTGCTGATAATTTTTGAATTAAATTTCTCTTGAAGTGTGTTAATTAATTGCATTTAATGGGGTGGTTATATATATATAAAATTTTTGAAATTGTATATTCTACCTAAACAGTTGTTTGTTGAAATTGCTGAAAATTTGAAAATTTATTCTTTTTAGCTGGTTTGATAATTATCTTTGGAAAAATGTCTGATAGAGAAGCTTTGGTGAGGTCACGAGGTGGTTACAAGGGTGTAATCACCAAATGGATAAATAGGATAGACTCTGCTATTGCTGCAGGTAATGTCAGTACATTGTCTTCAATTGAAGATTTAATTATGAAACAGATGAGGACTGTGCACGACTTGAATGAAAATATATTAGTCTTAACCACTGAAGAAGAGCGAATGAAAGAGGTGGAAGAGCAAGCAGATATGAAATAGTAACTGGAGAACATTGGTATAAGTTGATCAATGCCATCACAGCGATATCAGGAAGCGGTTCTTCTGGAAATCCTCCGACCATACATAAGACTAATGTTAGATTGCCGAAATTGGATCTCCCACATTTCACTGGAGATTTGTTGGAGTGGATTTTTTGGGGGGAATTATACAATGTGTCGGTACACCAGCGAGGGAATTTATAACTAATTCAGAAATTCTCATATCTGCAAAGTTTACTCACAGGAGATGATCTAAAACTGATTTCAGGATTTAAGTTGGAAGCTGCTAATTATTCACAAGCTATATCTCTTCTCCGAACGGTATAGGTCCATCTCGGCCCATTCAATGTAACCAACTCGGCCCGTCGCCTGTGCCAAGTCGGCCCATTTGTGATAGCCAACTCGGCCCATTTTTGACAGGTCAGATCAGATCAAATGAAGTCGTCCAGTATAGCTTTTGCAACACCACACGCACAGCAATATCACGCAATGATAGGTGTAAAGGTTTTATTATTCATTTCCAAACATTATTTAATGGCTATAATAACAACTGCATTTAGAAACAATTATTGGACAACTCGTTTCCCTAAACATTATAAATCCTTTGGTTGTTGTTATAATTGTTTGAAAAGAAAGAAATACTGAGAGAGAGAGAGGACCGGATGGAGGGAGATACACACGCACACGTACATACAGAGAGAGAGAGAGAGAGAGAGAGAGAGAGAGAGAGAGAGAGAGAGAGAGAGAGAGAGGCTGGTTAGGAACCTTCTTTATACAAGCACTTAAGTGTCTCTTAAGTGCCTCATTGTAATAGTTGTTTCGTATATGTAGTTCAAGGCTTTGAATAATTTTCGAAACTGAACCATAGCTTATATAATTGATATGGTTACGAACCTACTGCTAGACTTCAAGCAGCTAGGACAACATGGCTGACCAGTGCTTGATATGCTGTGAAACTGTCCGTCCCCGTCAAGTAAGGAGATTTACCTTTAAAGTAAATAAATAGTACTCCAATGACATATATTTTAATTTGTATAGAATTTTGGCATTATGCCAGTCACTGGGGTACTAAGGCCATTCAGCGCTGAAATAGAAATTGACAGTAAAAGGTTTGAAAGACATAACAGGAGGAAAACCTCGAAGTTGCACTCTGAGACAATTGTTAGGTGTTTGTGGACAGTAAGAAGGAAATGTCATATATTAACTTTGTACTCACAATGTCATGTGTAACGTGTTCTTTACATATGACAGGAAGCACTTCAATGTGATGGATGTAGCTACTGGCAGCATCGGACCTGTGGAAGTGGGATCACCCGGGAGCAATACAGGGCTGCTGTTAAAGAAAGTTATATTGACTGGATGTGTCACATGTGTATTCAAGAAAATCAGAGTCCGGGGGAAACTTGTGTAGTTTCGAGCGCAAACACGGAATATTTTGAGGATGCAGTGGCAATGAGTAATGTGAATACCGAGAGTCTAGATTCATTTGAAGGTGCAGTGTCAAATATCAGTGGTGCTTCTTCAATTGAGGATCCTACGCCAATGGTAATGTCTCCCTCAAGGGAGACAGTAACATATGAAAAGATTGAATCATCTTCACAAAGAGGAAATTCGAAACTTATTGACAGCACCGGTTACTCTTACACACTAAAAAGAAAAAATAACGTGAGTATTCATTGGCGGTGTGTGGTTAGAAACAAAAAAATCTCATTGTAAGACCATTTTCGAATTTGGCTGGAAGCCTGTATAGAGAAAAAACAACAGGAAACGGTAACGGAGAAAATATATGTACATAAATTACCATCATAGTTGTGTTCTTGAACTATTAATAGGAAATTTACATATATAGAATAAGGGATGTTTTCAATACAGATGAACATGACTGTATAAATAACATTTCTGTTTTCACATCCTGTCCTATTCATCATTAATATATGTTCCCCTTTTCATCAATTTACACATTGCATCTATGAAACATATTTTCCGAAATTAATGTTAAAGTTCAAATTCGTTTATGGGATCGTGCATATTAGCATAGAAATTTCTTTTCAACATTCCAAGTACAGTAAATGTATCTATGGGGATTTTACGTTTTCTGGGAAATGCGAAGTCTATATATGGTCATGTGTGCCATCTGAGTTTCGATGATCATAGCAAAATAATCACCCTAATTATAGGTTAACAACGTTAATTAAAGAAGATTACAGAGTATTTTTTCCCTCAGTTTACTCCAATCATATTTACGACATACTAAATACTATTTACAACATTATTTAGGAAAACTCTTTGGGATTCCTTTTCACATGCATTCAGTTGTGTTATTATTACATTTGGGATTCAATAAATTTTATGTACAGTTTCTTTCTAGGATTTTCAATACTCTCCAATATCGTTATCCAGAGCTTATGGTCAATCCACCTAGATTTCACTTCCTTTATTTAATGGCTCCTATATCCACGTTTAATACATCAATAACCTTCATGTTTTCACTTATTTTTCCATAGCTCATGCATTCTACTTCTGATTTTGAGTCTGCGTTTCTGGACAATGTTCTCGTTCAGTCCCATCTCTATCGCCAAACCCTCTGTAGCTATTCCACCCATCCCAACCAAACATTCCCCTTCTTTACAAGACGCTAATTTCCATTAATTTTCACAACACAGCAATGCTATATTTCCGCTGATAGTTCTCTCACTTTCTTTCTCCGCTGATCTCATGGTTTACTTGATTTGGCCTATTGTTAACGCATCTGTCTGATGTTAACCAAACTGTGGTTCAAGTCTGGCTCAAACTCGTAGGTTCCTTTAATGTCTGCAACCTCATAATCCTTGCGAGATGAGGATGGTGGCTTGGGGGATCATATGGGTCTACCTGCTGAGTCATCAGCAACCATTGCCTGATCCTTCCTAGCCCTAAACTGTGTGGAGATGGTCTTGTTGTCTGATCGTATTTGTGCCTCTGCCTTCTGCCCTTCGTGAGTGGCCTTTAAAGTTTTAAAACCTTTCCCTTCATTCCTGTTCTTATGAAATAGTCGAAAAATACAGAACAGAATGTCATAACTATAATTATAAGAGATAATGGATTTTCTTATAATTGAAATTAAAATAAATCAGGTTTTTATAGTAGGTATACCAAAAATAAGTATTTAAGAATCATTTCTATATTGTATGCAAACCTTAAAACCGTCAGTATTTCTACGAAGAACTAATTTAATTTCAAATAATGGTAGTAAAAATAATAAAATTCATATTTTTCCATCTTTATCTTCTTCTAAGAACTCAATATATCCTCAAAACTCAAACAGAATGACACGGAATTCAAAGCTTTATTAACCTCGGCAATGAGGTTACTTTTTTTTACTTTTATCTAGCTCCTTGAATTTGTCTTTGGTTGTCTACACATTTTTTTTTTTAATTTTCAATGGCTTGGTTTCCTTCAGAGAGTTTTTCCTTACATAGAATTTTTTTTCTTTAATTATACTGCAGCTCCTCTTTCTTTACAAAGAAACAGTAGAAAATTATATTGTGAGTTCATGTAAATTCCTGTAAGGGTATTCAGAGTGTGTTTTCTCCTTTCCAAAGTGCCATTTTCCTGAATCCATTACATATTCACAATTATCATTCTGAATTGTTATTCTCAGTGCGTTATCATGCGTGGAGAACAGTGATTTCCAAACAAGATTTTGTATGTTCCTGTTTTGACAGTCACCAGTGTTGGGTCATATATTTCTACCGTTTTGATTGATTGATATATATATATATATATATATATATATATATATATATATATATATATATATATATATATATATATATATATATATATATAGCAATGAAAAGTTCACTTTATTGCAAAACCTGTTTTCTTAACGCTTGGCAATTTCTACAATTACTATGGATAAGGTCAAATAAATTTAGTTCATTCTTTAATTTAGCAAAGTACTTCGATAAGGCTTAGATAACCTTATTAACTATTTGCCTGTGTTATTCCACATCTCTTTAACAAATATACAATAATTTCTTATACATATATATTTTTTCTCTAATTAACAAGATAACGATTTCATGGAACTATAAACACTTGATCAGTAAAATATAATTCATATTTTCTACTGTGTTGAAATTTAATGTAGTGTGACGTTGGCTTATTTATTTGTATTAAGAATTATCCAATGTAAAAACTATGAAAAACCGATTGAGAAAACAATAAAATGTTTTTGAGAAATAGAATTAAGCATTTCTGAATACTGTGAATGTGGAGTTTGTTACATTATCTTATTACTCAAGAATTATCATTCATTCTCTCTCCTGAAGATTTTTATTACTACAAATCCTCTTTCCAGAATTTTATGTGAACAAAGTTTAATCCTTTACATAATAAATTATCCTAAAAAATTCAGAATACATCATCCATATATATATTCAGTATATATATATATATATATATATATATATATATATATATATATATATATATATATATATATATATATATATATATATATATATATATATCTATATATATATATATATATCTAAATGTGTATATATATATATATATATATATATATATATATATATATATATATATATATGTGTGTGTGTGTGTGTGTGTGTGTATATATATATATATAATGTGTGTATATATATGTGTATATATATGTGTATATATATGTGTGTGTATATATATATATATGTATATATATATGTATATATATATATATATATATATATATATATATATATATATATATATATATATATATATATATATATATATATATATATATATATATATATATTTTGGCACCCATATTTCATGCAATAATTTCAGTGACATACTGCATAGAATATTTAATATTTTGTATGCCACATAATGGACGAAAAAACAGACTTAGTCATGTTAACATCATCGCATTTGATATATATCAGATATCTGGACGTATTCGGTGATTATAAACAAACAAACTATTTAATAAAAGGTCAGTGAGAAATTAACCAGTATCTTTAATCAATTTCCTGTTATGGAAAATATTTATCACTGGACGAGACACTTCACTATTCAGGGTAACTTTCCTGAGAATATATAGAGTAGAGGTATAAATTTTAGGCGAACACCCTTTCACAATACTGTAGGCGGGGTTAACCCACTATCTTTTAGGGACCACCATATATTACCAGCAATTTAAAGCTCCATGAATAGCTGGTAGTAGAGTATGAATGATCGAAGCAACTCTCATAAATGTAATGGAACTACGATAATGACTTCTTGGAAAACTGGGACTAGTATAAACTTACCAGATTCAAAACATTTGAGGGACCAACATCCACCCTAATTATCATATTATAATCTGACGATTCCTAAGTTACCTGAAATATATACAGCACCGTGACTAAAAATATAATTGAGCATGAATATACAGCACACACCACATAATACTATAGTACTGTATACGATTTATAAACCCTTCTGAACAGAATTTAGAGGTTGATGTTGAAAGTTTGGGTGTTGGAATTCACTTTTTCCTTCAGTATCCTTGAACATATTCACCGTATATAGCAATAAACAATATGTGAATAAGGAACAATTTATTTTATCAATGCTGTCACGAAATATAAATTTTTTGGTTTGGTTGTTTATTAACTTGATTTCTGTTTTTCAATAAAATAAACAAAAAGGGAAGGTCTTTACTGTCAAAAAGGAATTCAAGATTTGAGGAGAGGTCTCGAAGAACATATATTGGAAGTGTTGGGACTACTGAGACACAAATCCAAATCACAATTTTAACTGACTTACCCAAACAAAATATCGAAAATAGACTAAAAACAAACGAGCATGAATATATATATATATATATATATATATATATATATATATATATATATATATATATATATATATATATATATATATATATATATATATTATATATATATATATATATATATATATATATATATATATATATATATATATATATATATATATATAGAGAGAGAGAGAGAGAGAGAGAGAGAGAGAGAGAGAGAGAGAGAGAGAGAGAGAGAGAGAGAGAGAGAGAGAGAGAGAGAGAGAGAGAGAGAGAGAGAGAGAGAGCCTTACCTTATTGCCTTATTTTTTGTTTGGGTTCCCCCAGGTCCCTCAGTGTGAGGCACCTCGTATATCCACCAGAGTTGCTAATACATCTTCCGGAGTATTTTACATCTTCCAGTCTTGAATGGTCTGGGATGCATCTTAGGTATTTATCGAGCTGATTTTTAAACGCATCTACGCTCACTCCTGATATGTTTCTTAGATGAGCTGGCAGCACATTAAATAGTCGCTGCATTATCGATGCTGGTGCGTAGTGGATTAATGTCCTGTGCGCCTTTCTCAGTTTACCTGGAATGCTTTTTGGCACTATTAATCTACCTCGGCTTGCTCTTTCTGATACTTTAAGCTCCATGATGTTTTCAGCAATTCCTTCTATTTGCTTCCATGCTTGTATTATCATGTAGCGTTCTCTTCTCCTTTCTAGACTGTATAGTTTTAAAAATTGCAGTCTTTCCCAGTAATCAAGGTCCTTAACTTCTTCTATTCTAGCAGTATAGGACCTTTGTACACTCTCTATTTGCGCAATATCCTTTTGGTAGTGTGGGTACCATATCACATTGCAGTACTAGAGTGTACTACGCACATAAGTTTTGTAAAGCATAATCATGTGTTCAGCTTTTCTTGTTTTAAAGTGTCTGAATAACATTCCCATTTTTGCTTTACATTTAGCCAACAGTGTTGCTATTTGGTCGTTGCATAACATATTCCTATTTAAAATTACACCAAGGTCTTTAATTGCTTCCTTGTTTGTGATTGTCTCATTATTAGGTCCCTTGTATGCATACACCATTCCTTCTCTGTTTCCATAATTTATTGACTCGAATTTATCGAATTTATTGTCATCGGCGAAACTTCTCACTACGAAGTTTTCAACATCACAGTCTATGTCTGAGATCATAATAACAAATAGCAGTGCAGCTAATACCGTACCTTGGGGCACACCAGATATTACCTGGGCTTCATCTGATTTCTCGTCATTTGCAACCACTATCTGTTTTCTGTTTTGCAGGAATTCTTTTACCCATTTTCCTATCTTTCCCACAATATTATGCTTTCTCATTTTTTTCTCCAATATGTTATGGTCTACCTTGTCAAAGGCTTTTGCAAAATCTAGATAGATCACATCTGTGTCTTTTTCATTTATCATATTATTGTATATGTTTTCATAGTGAGCTATCAGTTGGGTCTGTGTACTTTTTCCAGGCACAAAACCGTGTTGACCCATATTAAACAAATTATTTTTGACCAAATGGTTCATTATTTTCTTTTTTATTACCCTCTCATACACTTTCATAATGTGTGATGTTAGACTAACAGGTCTATAATTGCTTGCCTCTAGTCTTGATCCACTTTTGAAGATAGGGGTTATATAAGCTAATTTATGTTTAACATATATCTCGCTCATATCTATACTCTGTCTTAGCAGTATTGCAAGTGGCTTCGCGATAGTGTTTGCAGTTTTTTTTAACAAAATCGCTGGAACTCCATCTGGTCCGGCTGCCGATCCATTTTTAATTTCGTTTATAGCCGTGACAATATCTGCTTCATTAATATCTATATCCGTTAGATATTCAACATTTTCTTCTCTCATTTCTGTTTCATTATTCTCATTCGCAATTCTTGGCGTGAACTCACTCTTATATTTTTCTGCTAATATGTTGCATATTTCCTTTTTTTCATTCGTTAGTCGTCCTTCAATTCTTAGAGGGCCTATTTCTATTCTCCTTTTATTCATCTTTTTTGCATAGGAGTAAAGTACTTTGGGGTTTCTTTTTATATTTTGAAGTGTCCTTTCTTTTAAGTCCCTTTTTTCATTTTCTTTCGACTGTATAATCTTTTGTTCTGCTTTTTCTATCTTACATTTTATTTCCCTCATTTTCCACACATTTTTTTCTTTTGCAAGATTTTTCTTCTACTTTTTAATCTTTCTGAAATAAGATTCTTCTGTCTCTTGGTATGCACGTCTTTTGTTTATTGTTTTTTTTCGGTACATATTTTTCAACAATTTTCTCCAGTATTTTGTACAGTATATCCGTATTTACCTGTATATTATCACTTATAAATACATTTTTCCATTCTTTATTCAGTTCTTCATTTATTTCTGACCATTTTATATTCTTACTGTAAAAGTTATATTTTCCATATCCTTCCCAAAGTTTTGTGCTTTTATTAATTCTGTGATCACTTGCTTTGGAATGAACTATCAATTCTATGACATTGTGGTCTGAAATTCCCGTGTTATACACTATTATTTCTTTAACATAATTCACCTCATTCACAAATACTAGATCTAGGACATTTTCCTTTCTTGTTGGAATGTGGTTTATTTGTTGCATATTATGTTCTAATAGCATATCTTGAAGCTTTTCAAATTGCCTTTTATCTTCTGCGCTACTATTACTATCTTTTTTATATGTATACATACAACCACTTTCTTCTATCCGTTCTTTCCAATCCACGAAAGGAAAGTTAAAGTCTCCGGATAGGAGTATATTCCAGTCTTTATGGTTTCTACATATATCATCTATTTTTTTCTATTATTATGTCAAACTCCTTAGTGTTTGGGGTCTGTAAACTACAATATTCATTAGTTTTTCAAATTCAAATTCTACCGCAATCAATTCACATTCTGTGTTGCTGTATTTTTCACATACTTTTCCTTGATTTATGTCTCTTCCATATATTGCGGTTCCCCCTTGATTCCTATTTTTTCTGTCTGATCTATAAGTTTGGAAACCCTTTATCTGGTCATCACTGCCAGTCTCTTGGGAATACCATGTTTCACTTATATTTAATATATCTTTTTTTTCAATTTGGGTTAGTTCTTCTAAGAACTCTATTTTCCTTTTAGAGTTACTCGTGACTAAACCCTGTGCATTCATTACTATTATGGTTTGTGTTTCATCCCCATTATTTAATATTGGTAATAATATGGATTCTCCCATGCTTCCTTCCTGTTCTGATATGATGTTCTTTTCTTCATTTCCCGGAATTCTGCCATTAAAAAATCCAACTTTTCTATTATATTTGCTCTTTCGCCTTCATATTTATTTGTGTGTGTATACCTGCAACTGTCCCCATATCTGCA
>NC_090726.1:56520119-56522619 GCF_036898095.1 Palaemon carinicauda | reverse complement strand
AAGCTCCTCTTCTTGCTAACTGGTGCAATATAACAGATAACTTTGGACCTAAAAAATCTACTGTCTTTATAAAAAACAAAGGAAAAATACCATTTGGGTCTACACCTCCATAAGCATCAACAGAGCTTTAATTTCACAAGATAGAAAAGCCAAACTAGTTAGTTTAGCCTCAGGAAAACAAGAAAGAGGAAGTTTAAGTTTTTCATTAACCTGTTTACTATAAAAAACATCATCCATAAGGCTGCATTTTCCTTTGGACCGTGAATGACTGAGCCATCTGGTTTAAGTAAAGGAGAAAGTGTTGCATCTACACCAAAGATTACAGATTTAAGGGTAGAACACCATTTATGTTCCTGAGTTTTACCAGAAAGGGATTCTTTTATGGTTAAATTGTACTCCTTTTCAGTTGAGGTATAAACTCCCTGAGCAAAAGCTCGAAGCTGAGTATAGTTATTCTAGGTCAAATCTGATTTGTTACCCTTCCAAAAATGATAGGCCTCCTGCATCTCCAAATAAGCACGTCTACAATTATCATTGAACCACTTTAGCACACGAGAAGGGATACATCTATCAATTATGTTGACTATATTGTCATTCAAAGGGACAACGGTATCTACACTACTATATAAATGTGACCATTCAAGCACAAAAGATCTTGCAAAATCCCATTCCGGTCTGCTTGGATTTCATATAAATCTTACAAGAGTATGATACATCAAGGACAGGCTGCTCAGTCCTCGCTACTAATGAGATCAACGCATGATCAGATGTCCCGACTGGAGAACCAACGTTACTAGGTATAATGCCAGGGGAGTCAGTGTATACGAGGTCCAAGCAATTACCAGACCTGTGAGTAGCTTTATTTATAATTTGTTCACAGCCTGATTGAGAGGCAAAGTCTAGAGCTCTTAAGCCATGGCGATCGGTAGGAGAGATAGAACTTAACCACTCCCTATGGTGAGCATTAAAATCACCAACAAAGACAAAAGAAGTCTTTCTATCATCTTCTTGTATCTTAGCTATAATGGTAAGAAGACAATCGAATAAAGAATCATCCATGTACGGATTACAGTAGTACGAACACAAAAAAAAGTTGTTATGCCTGCCACAAAGTTATATTACCTGAATCTCATGATGTCCAAGTTGATAGCAGGACTTACGAAAAGCAGGGTACTAATACACACTGCCATCCCCCGGCCCTTTGAATGGCATCACGTTCCAATATTATTGGCTTCTTAAAACCAGTTATAAGGAGCTCAGATGAGTGTCTCATATTAGAAAATAAAGTTTCTGAGCAAAAAAGAATATCATACTGTCTGGATGCAACTGTAAAGTCTGGAATAATTGCATGAAAAGCACGAATATTGCAATACAGAGGACTACATTGACAAAATCTAGGACGCACTGTTCCCGGATTTCACTCAATTTCTCTAGACAGCATAAGATTTCATAGAAATAAAAGAGAGATCATACTTAAACACTAGATTAACAAGAATTATAACAAAAGCAATATGTACAGAATTATAAGCAAAGTGTGTTTGCGTATATATATATATATATATATATGTATATATATATATGTGTGTATATATATATATATATATATATCAATAAATGCATGTAATTATATATATATATATATATATATTTATATATATATATATATATATATAGATGTATATATATATATATATATATAGATGTGGATATATATATATATATATATATATTCATATAAATAGATGTATATATATGCATATATATACACACACACATATATATATATATATATATTCATATAAATAGATGTATATATATATGCATATATATACACACACACACACACATATATATATATATATATATGTATGAATATATATATATATATATATTTATATATATATATATATATATATTTATATATATTTATGTGTGTGTGTGTATTTATACGTATATATATATATATATATATAATTAAATATATTTGTATATATAATTATATATATATATATATATATATACTGTAAATATATATATATATATATATATGTATTATATATATATATATATATACATATATATATGGATATTTATATATATATATATATATATATATATATTTATATATATTGTACATAACAGGCACACTCTCTAAGTACGTTAACATATCGTCTTCTCTTCTTGCTCTGCTTCCTTTACAATCTCTACGGACCTATTATGTTATTTCTAAATTCCATAAATTTCCTGACCATGATCATTTCAATTTTCTTAATCGTTATCAGAATATCCTATACTTTAGAAAGTAATTTCCTGCATCTTTCTTCTGTCCCTTAATGTTATTTCTATAATTTTCATAGGCCCAGGAGTTTTAATAATCTTTGGTTTCTAGTCCTTAGTGAGGCTCCAAGTTTCAGATGGACCATCTCATTAGATACTTTTCTTTGCAGAGAGAGAGAGAGAGAGAGTCACATTTTACTTTTTATAATATTTATTTGTTTTC
>NC_090726.1:56510119-56512619 GCF_036898095.1 Palaemon carinicauda | reverse complement strand
TTCCAATATTCGTAGGCGCCTGCTGTCCGGGGTGCTGCCGATAATTTTGGTGTTGGCGACGATGTATGCCCTGCTAATTTGGATGTTATGTCGCTGTAGAGCATAATTTCTTATAGCACCTTGCTGGACGTAGCACGAAATCCTCTTCAAAAGTTTCATAGTAGTCCTACCTATGTATTTGCCGGGGCATCCTCGGCTGGGCATTGGTAAGAGTAGACTTCATTTGTCTTCTTCAGAGGATCGTTCTCAAGGGCGCTGGATTGTTTCTCATGATCAAGATGTGGGTTTTTTCAGTCTGGTAATAGATGATGAGTTTCGTGGTCTCATCAGTGGGTGACACGTTGTTAGTGATGATGTCTTTAATGGCCTCATCACGCTGATATTCTGCGGGCATGAGGCCTTTGTAGTAAAGCTTGATGTCTCTAGATCCATTGGTGGGGTTTGTCGGACCTATCTCTAGTGCTGTCGGACCCCTGGCTGGCGCTGTCAGACCCTTCCACCGCAGAGGACCCATACCACTTGTCTATAGCTGTCCTCACTTCACGCTGGACTTGCTTGTTGCTGTAGCCATTGTTGATGAGGACCTGTGCGGCCCTTTCCAGCTCCTTGTGGGGTGTCAGTCCATGACGAGCAGTGTGACAAGGCCCTGAGTACAAAGGCCTTGATGGTCGAGGCCCTGTAGCGGGCAGGACATTCACTTTCGCCATTTAAACACATGCCGAGATTTGTGGTCTTAGTGTAGACGGTGGTCTGGAATCCCTCGTTGGTGGAAGAAATTTAAGAAATCCAGGAACGGGAGGCTGTTGTCGACGCTGTTCTCAAGGGTGAAGTGGAGGACGCTGTTGTCCTCAAAGGTCCTCCTTAGGTTCTCAATGGCTTCGGTGGAAGTAGCTTTGACGAAAGTGTCGTCAATATAACGGAAATAAGCGAGGGGGCACTCGAGTTGGGAGAATACCCTCTCCTCTACTACTCCCATGTAGAAGTTAGCAAAGAGTACACCTGAGGGCGAGCCCATCGCCACGCCATCCTTTTGCAAGTACATGTGCCCATGATGAGTAGTAAAGGGGGCCCTCTCAGTGCAGATGGTAAGGAGGGTACGAAGGGCTTGCTTTAGGATATTCAATTCGGGAGTCGCCTCGTCCCTGTAGACTATATCGGCGATAAGGTCGATGGTTTCGTCAACAGGGATATTAGTGAACAAAGATTCGACGTCCATCGATGCTATGACCCCCTCGCCGCGGACGTCCTTAATCCTCTCTAGGAATTCGGCAGATGGTGCTATTTGCCTCCCTCTTGATGTCTTCAACAGGGTTGCTCGTGAGGCGCTCGAATTTGGTCAGGTCGGCGAGGATGACGTCCAATTTCTCGTGGTACTCGTGGGTGTTTGATGAGTATAAAGGCAGCTGTCTTGTCAGCTTGACGGACGGTAACATCAGCTACTCGTTTGAGCTCTTTAGCAGCAGCTCTCATCTCCTTAGAAACGATGCCACTGCTGTATCTTCCCCTATCAGTAAGGGCCTCGGCGAGCAGAAGTGGCTGAAGGGCGTCAGTCGTCCGGAGGGCACCACATTCTTGGAGGTTGAGGATGGAATCTAGGAGTAATTCCATCTCCAGGCGCTTGTCAGTTGGTCTTGGTCGGGTGATGAAGTGGCAGTTGAGGCCCATCTTGAGGATCTGTTCCTGTGCTGGCGTAGGGACATAGCTGGAGATGTTAGTGTATTCCTGGCAGACCTCTGGGATCCGAAGCTTTCCGCCATTAAGGGTGACCAGCTTCCTCAAGAGGAGGAGGACCATCTTGAGGAAGCTGATCATCCTTAATGGCGGAAAGCTCCTCTTGAGGAAGCTGGTCACCCTTAATGGCGGAAAGCTGCAGATCCCAGAGGTCCGCCAGGAATACATTAACATCTCCAGCTACGTCCCTACGCCAGCACAGGAAAAGATCCTCAAGATGGGCCTCAACTGCCACTTCCTCACCCGACCGAGACCAACTGACAAGCGCCTGGAGATGGAATTACTCCTAGATTCCATCCTCAACCTCCAAGAATGTGGTGCCCTCCAGACGACTGACGCCCCTTCAGGCCGCTTCTGCTCGCCGAGGCCCTTACTGATAGGGGCATATACAGCAGTGGCATCGTTTCTAAGGAGATGAGAGCTGCTGTTAAAGAGCTCAAAAGATTTTCTTAACTATATAACCTCCTAGGTAACTGAAAAATTCCTTTTCATCGCCAGAACTGAGTGTACTTGCAGGTGTTCCATTCTCTTTTTCGTGTTTCAGTTAGCTAGCTCAAGGATTTCATCACCTATCCATGATTCTTGATTAAATTAGATATTCTTAAAATGAGACTAGTAAGATAAATTTCTATTGCAATTTCTCGTAATTTCTTTGCTCTTTTCCCCCTGTGTAGATGAACAATTGACCAATGATGTATGAGACTTTCATTGCATATAGTCCTATTACACCTTTCACTTATCAGGGCTACTTATTTCCTTAACAAATATT
>NC_090726.1:56472619-56505119 GCF_036898095.1 Palaemon carinicauda | reverse complement strand
CCAGCGTGGTCAATGATCTTGAAAAAGTTTAGATTCCGTAATTATAGAGCCATTGTTTTCCAATTTATTTCCTTAACCATGCTAACATATATATATATATATATATATATAAATATACATATATATATATATATATATATATACATATATATATATATATATATATATATTCATGCATATATATACACACACACACACACACATATATATATATATATATGTATATATATATATTTATATATATACATATATATATATATATTTATTTATATATATATATATATATATATATGTATGTACATATATATATATATATATATATACATATATATATATATATATATATATTTATATATAATATATATATATATATATATAAATATTGTACATATATATATATATATATATATTTATTTATATATATATATATATATATTTGTACATTTATATATATATATATATATATATAGTATGTATATATAAATATTGTACATATATATATATATATATATATAATGAAATTAACCCATCTTCATCATCGTAGCTAATTGGTAGTTTGTTACTTGATATTTGGTTAATGATAATTTTTTGCACATTTAGACGCATTTTTCATATTCAAATGAGCCTTATATTTTTGTTACATTAATGTTTAGATTCTCTTAACAACCTCGGGAATAGAGCCCCAGGTGAAATCACACAAAGGCAAGAGCTTGTGACCGTCCGGGAGTAGAACCCTGGTCCGGCAAACTTGTAGTGACAGTGACTACCACTTGGCCACGAAGATAGATGAAATTCAATAACAATTCTGCTGTGCTTATACCTGTCGAAATCAGGAGTTTTATGCTTAGAATTAATACTAACCTATCTTCACGATCGTAGTTAATTGGTAGTTTGTTATTTGGCATTCGATTAATGATGAATTTTTGCACATTTAAACGTGTTTTTCATATTCAAATAAGCCATATATTTTTTATACATTAATGTCTGGATTCTCATAACAACATCGGGATCAGAGCCACAGGCGAAATCACACATAGAGAAGATCTTGTGCCCGTCCAGGAATCGAACCCTGGTTCGGCAAACCTTTAGCGACAGTGACTACCACTTGGCCCTGAAGAAAGATAAAATTCAATGTCAATTCTGCTGTACTTATACCTGTCGAATTCAGGTGTTTTGTACTTAGAATTGAAATTAAACCATCTTCACCATCGTAGCTAATTGGTGGTTTGTTTCTTGGCATTCGATTAATGAAAAATTTCTGAACATTTACAAGTTTCTTTCATAATCAAATATGCTATTTATTTTTTTTACATTAATGTCTGGATTCTTCTAACAACCTCGGGATCAGAGCCCCAAGTGAAATCACAAAAAGACAAGAGCTTGTGACAGCCCGGGAGTCGAACCCTAGTCCGGCAAACTTGTAGCGAAGGTGACTACTTCTTGGTCATGCAGAAAGATGAAAGTCATTGACAATTCTGTTGTACTTCTACATGTCGAATTCAGGTGTTTTGTACTTAAAATTGAAATTGGAATACGCTCAATGTGTCCAGACCGCATAGGAATTGATGTCAATGAAAAAAAAACTAAATCAACAATAATGAAAATCAAAAAAATATTATGCACAGAAAATTAGTAAAATGATCTATGAAATGCATATGCTATAGAATAAAAGTTGGAAAAAACTGGTTAACACAGCAGAGCCGATAAACCACGTAGGCTCAATACACTCCAGGATAGCCACTTCAACTGAATGGAAAACCGTAAGCATGGTTTTGAAAAGAAAACCAGGCACTCATGGCCCTTATGTCAAGCCTCCCATACACATCATAAAATAAAGAAGAAATAAATATAGAACGGTGTTCACAAGTGTACCTCGAGCAAGCGAACTCTTACACAAGACTGAAGACCATGGACACTACCCAAGACTAGAGAACAGTCAATTGATTTTAGAGTGTCCTCCTCCTAGATCAGCTGCTTTTGATAGCTAAGAAGTCTCTTCCCTTGCCTAGTGGAAAGTAGCCACAGACCAATTACAATGCAGCAGTTGACCCTTCCCGCATAAAAAAACTGTCTGGTAATTTTAGTGTTGTCAGATGTATAGGGACAGAAGAGAATATAGAAAGAATTTCTAAGACTATTTGGTGTATGTGTAGGGAAAGGATATATTTGCCGTAACCAGAGGGTGGTATATAATGCAGTGCTGTCTGGCCAGTCAAAAGAACCAATAACTCTCTACTTGTAGTATCTCAGTGAGTGGCTGGTATCTATTAACTATCATGTGAAGAAAGAAAAGAAACAGAGCCAGAATGAGAGTTAGAACAATCATGAATGGTTGTGAGTGGGGATTAAGGAAGATGAGAAAATCATGGTTAAGGACAAGGATATAATCAAAGTATTCAGAGATATTCATTGTATTTTGATAATGAAGAAGGAAACAAGAGAGAGTCTATTAGTGAGGATGGTAGTAAAATCTCTTAAAAACGCGTATAAGGCAATGTTGTCATGGTTAGATTCAGTAATATTGAAGGGGTGAGTTATTAATATCGAAAAATCATCTCTTTTTATAGAGTGACTGCAGCTACAAGAAATTCAGCTACTGATTGGTAAAAAATGTCATCACCTTAATAACTGTCATAAGAATTTTGAACATAAAACAAGCCTCAAACCCTATGTTATCACGAGTCACCTCAAGCCAAACTTTTTTACTGGCGGACCATCAAGTCCAAATTGTATCAGAAATATTTTTCTAGAAGCTTTTAAGGTGTGATCAAAGATGACATTTTAACGAATTCAATCAGGATGTAGAATATTAGAAACTACTTATACTGAGATTATGATTACTCCATAGTAATTAGCTAACCCATACATGGCTATATTATTTAAAGATCTGTTAGAGATTGCCTAAGAGGGAGAGTAACAGTGTCCGGAAGACATAGGAACAAGATAAGAGGACTAGAAGTCAAATAAAGCAAGGCTCCAACTTCCCCTATAGACGATAATCACCTATCTCCAAAATCATGTTTTATCCGAGACAATCATAAGAATTGAAGCAGTTAGTCCTTTCTGTTTGTGACTAGAAATGGCCAACACGGCTTGCTGCCTTCCCTCTGTTTCCATTCACACTTTCATCGATTTCAGGGAGAAAACAGTTGCTGTCCCATCTTCAAGAGGCTCCTATGACATCTTCCAGGCTGGAGTCATCGTGCCAGCTTCACTTGAACTTACATGTCCCTCTGCTACATTCAAGAATAAAAAAAAAAACTTCCGTGCCAGTACCATCTTAGCAGCTGCAAAAATTTCGACATTCCATAAATTATTGCTCTACATTTCTGCTTGTTCTCCATATCTATCAATATTTAGTTTTCAATTTCAAATGAAGGAAGCAACATTATATATATTTTTGAAATTTTTTTTTGAATAAACATGTTGTATTTTTGATTCCTTTTTTTATATATTTCATATTTTTGAATTGTTGTTGTCAAATCCTTTTAATTTAGAGTTTAAAAGAATCTGTAAAGATTCTAAAATCGTAAAAAGGGTACCCCACACACTCGTATAATGTACCGGTATCTTTCTTTTTATTGTAAATACCGCTCTACACCTCTCTGATAACAGAACAGGTTGAAACCTTTCTATAATTGAATTAATCTGTTTGAGTTTTTGTGACCTTCTCCCACTAAAACTGTTGTTTGTTGAAATAGTGTTGATTGCCTAAACCCCACCTCTCTGCTATCACCTAACTCCAAAATCAAACTATTGTTCTCTTGTCTTAGATTGTGCCATAGCCTCTTTTCCATGATATTTAACTGTCTTGGAGTAGAGTTCTCTTGCTTAAGGGTACACTTGAGCACATTATTTTATCTTATTTCTCTTCCTCTTTTCCTTTTGAAGAGTTTTAGTTTAAATGTAATAGATCTATTTTAATGTCTATAATATTCTTAAACTTTGCTTGCAGTATATTTGCTTATATCCTTTCCTCATTGAGCTATTTTCCCTGTTGAAACCCATGTGCTTATAGCAAGCTGCTTATTCAACTAGGGTTGTAGCGTAGGAAGTAATGATAATAATAATACTAATAATAACTGGTACCTCATACATTGCTGACCACTGGAGTGTCCAGTGCCTTCCACCTCACTGCCATGTCTTGCTGTTTGAAGATGCTGTCCAGAGACACTGACTCTACTATAAACGTCACTCCACTAAAACTACCCTCTAGCCAGCGGAGTAGCGTTCACCTGGTTCCAACAGTCCTGATTTGCATCAATTGCATGACTCAGTCAAGCACCAAAGGAGATTATGTTTTTGCTGGATGTAAGAAGACACTTTCCTATAAACCTCAGATTAGCTGTGCGAGCAAGAAGAGACCCCAGTAATGTATGAAGCCCTCAAATCATACATCCTAGAGCAGTACTCACCGTTTCCCACTGCCAGGATAGCGAAACCTTTTCAGCAATACTGAAAATTACCAATATTGCTCCCCTGCAAACTGGCTTATTCTGGCTCTCCTTGTGAAGTGAATTTGCTTTGTGCCCTTTTGGTAAGGATCTTACCAAAACTGGTATGCACTGCCATCCCCAATGTCGATTTTTCTTCATGACGGACCTAATGACAAAAGTCGATGCCCCTATGGACAGCCACTTCATTGCCTTTAAGATCTCCATCAACGCCTCCACTTCTGAAGAAGTGGTTAATTATCAAACTGACATGAATACAGTGAGACATAAACGCCAAACCCCCAATTTGCCGAAGCGGTGGGAAAATCACCCACCACCCACCATTCACTGTCCACCGTTATGCTACTACAGCTTCAGATTCAGGGCTGCTAAGGAGAAATGTGTGAATGGTTGTTGGTGGCATAAAAACTTGTAAGTAGGCCATCAGTTGCAGTGATGGCCTCCCCTGTTACATTTTTTTTTCTTTTTACATAATGCAGGTACGAGCATGTGACTTTTGTGTAGACACTGGTGCTTGCAATTCTCTTCTCCCAAGGCAATTTTCTAGGACACAACGTAGTCCATCTAATTCTGTCTACATCTACCTGGTAGCTGGCAGCAGATATGAGACACCAAAGCACCCCCCCACCCCTGGCCATGGTTATGAAACCCTAACGTTATCGTTTGGGAAGTCCCATATATAATTGTAAGTTTTTTGTGGCTGATGTCACATTGCCATTCTTTGATGGGGGCTTCCTCTCACATTTCCCACTCCTGGTTGATGTCACTTACTGTTGGTTAGTCAACTCAGATTTGTAATCCTTGAAACCTCTCTAATCACCCACCCCCCTCCAAACTCTCTCTCCACATAGCTCACCTGTGGATGTATACGCCCACTTCCTGACATCTTACTTAGAAATTTTCCGTCCCGAACTTCGTTGAATAGCCACAGTTCCTGCTAAACTTTGTATTTATCACCATATATAGACAATGAAGCACCAGTGTTTGTCAGATTCAGGCATCTTTAACTGGATCATTTGGCATCAGCCAAACAAACTTTCACTGAAATGGAAAAAAATGGGCCTCTGCCAAAAGGCATCTGCATCCACAAGGGAATTACAGATACCTTAACATATAGACATAGCCGGATTACTGATCCTTTCCTAATATATCTAACATGAGCTCCTACTTGCACAAAGCAAAGGTTTTTACATGCTTTACTTCTTGAAGGGGGTATTATTAGGTGTCCATGAATCCAGAAGACATACAAATGACCGACATTACCACTGCCTTTCGTATATAAACCTTCAATTACCTCTGTTTTAGCCTTCGTAACGCTAAGACCACTTTTCATCACCTCAATAATTAGGGCACCTCCAATTCTGTGAATGTTACGTGGACCACATACTTGTGTTTTCTTCCCCTAAAGAGGAACACCTATATCATGTAGGCATCATGTTTGATAGTCCACAACAGAATGGCCTTGTAGTCCAGTATGACAGGTGTACCTTTAGTTCCAACGAAGTGTCCTTTTTAGGGCACTATATCACTCCTAAAGGAATAAACTCCCTCCCTTAGACAGTAGCCGCTGTTCAGAACTTACTCACGCTTTCGTCCATCAAAACACTGTGAGAATTCTTGGCCATGATCGATTATCACAGATTCATGCCAGCCATCACCGCCACTCCTGCCTTCCTCCATGCCTCACTCAAGGGAAAGCCAAAAGACCTCAAAAGGGGCCTCCCTAAAGAAGCAGCCTTCTGTAATGCAAAGAACGACCTATCAACGGCTGCTCTCCAACTTTTCCTGTGCCAAATACACCTGATATTCTTCAATGCAAACGACGATGCTATTGGTGCGGAAAGCAAGCAGGCTGTCAACTGCTTGCCCTGCCCGCTGGCTTTCTTCAGCAGATAACTATCCAAGATAAGGTCTGGCTATTCTACATTTGACTCTAAATTGCAGGTTGTGTACTTGGCTGTTCGTCACTTTCACACACTTCTTAGAGGGAAAAGCCCTTCATCAATCACACAGACCACAATCCTCTGTGCATGCCTTGACTTGACAGCCTGATGCCCGGTACGCCCATCAACACCAACATCTCTCTGCTGTGGCTGAATACCATTGTCCCTTCAACACACTACTGGGAAAACGAATCTCCTTAAATTTGCTTTGTCAAGAAACACATTGGCCGCCCTTCTCCTGAGATTAGATTACCTGGGCAGTAGCCCAACGTAAATATCCACAGTACTATGCTTATAGGACATCCTGCAAAGCAGGGAAGATGTTTCTCTCGACAACTCCAACGCCACCGCCTTCTTTGATGTCAGTCATTACTGGTATACCTAGATCGTCAATTCCTGCTCACATGTACCGACAGGTGTTTGACTTCATTCATGGAATATCACATCCCCTGCACTTTTATACTGCACAACTACTGTAGACAAAGTTAATTTGTCATGGCATTACTGATAATTGCTAATGATTGGGTCTGTGCTAGTACTTTATGTAAAACTTCATAAGTACATTATCACACAGTGGGCACTTTTCCTCAGATTTTACGTCATTTTACCAACATTCCCGTCGATGTTATAGGTCCCCTACCCTCATCATAAGGACATTGTTACCTGTTTACCATCACTGACCGCTTCACTAGTCAGCCTGGAGTCATATCCATGGAAACTGCAACATCCTTTCCATGCACATCTGCCTTACTTTCAGAATGGATAGAGAGATTTGTTATCACTTAGCATATTACTTCTGATAGGGGTACCGCTATAACCTCTCAACTGTGGACATCATTAGCAAATTTCCTGATAATCACCCTACATCAGAACACCACTTACAACCCACCTGCCAACAGAGCTAGTGAATGTTTTCATCACACTTGCAAAGAATCTCTGATTTCCAGCTGCAGGGACTCCTACAGGTTTACCCAGCTTCCCTCGATCCTCCTGCGAATAAAGACTACTCCTAAAGACGCCATGAATGTCTTGGCAGCTGGAATGGATTTTGGTGACCTTTTGGTCATCTTTGTCAATTTTTTCTGCCTGCCACCTCACATAATCTCCAGCGACTACGTCACATTGTGGGAAAATTTACCAGATTTACCTATGTCCAGCTGAGCAACACATGCCAATAGATCTGCACTTGCAATGTATGTTTTCCTGTGCAGCAGCAATAGCAAGCTGCCACTAACTCACCGTTACATGGGCCCTTTCTTCATGATCCGTGGTACACCAAATGTATTTATAAGCAACATGCGTGACAAAGATGACTTGGTCTCCATTAATCACTTAAAACCTGCATATCTCTTGCCAGATGACCCGCCTAGAGTAAACCTCTCAAAAGCAGGACACTTTATTTCACATGTATGTAATTTTTAAGGGGGAGCCATGTATTACAAATGTTTGAAAGTAACTTGTAGATTCTAATTTCTAATTGTATTTTCTGTTTTATTGTATATCTCGCTCTACACCTCTGATAACAAAGCCTGATTAGGCCTGTCTATTCTTGAATCGATCTGTTTAAGTTTTTGGGACCTTCATCCAGTGAAACTATTGTTATAAGAGCTTACTATTTGTTGAAATAAAGTTATTTGGCTTCACCTCGTACCTCAGTTATCCCACAAGTCTATATAATAATGCCAGGTATGTTTGTGACTTATTCAGAGAGAAGGAGAAGTATAATTGTTATTAAGAATTTGGAGATTATTTGACAAGATAATAGTTATATATGTATGTGTTGATAATGAGAGTAGCAGATGTTAAGTGTGAAAGTGTGCAAAGTAGAATGATTGAATTGGTATAACGTATCAAAGGAAGTGTAAGGTATATGTGTAGAATTAATTTGATGAGATACTATGAATGTGGCTGAATATTTTCAATAGTTGTAGGCTACAGTGTGTTATTTAGAAACTTTAAAATGAAATAAGCATCAGGATGAAAAAATAAATGAGAATATGAAAAAGATGTATTTCCTATCTATTATGCCTAAGAATATGTATGTTGTTAAGAAAATGAGTTGGACAAGAGCAGGGAAAATGGTATGATATTTTAGATGCAGTTGAGGATTACAATTTACATATATAGGACGAAATTGTGCTAGAATTCAGGAGTTTTATAGAGGCCCTTTTGATAAGACCAATGAGGTTAGGTGATATTGTAGTAGATAGGAGTATTATGATGAGTAATGGAATAACATCTGTAAGGGTGCATAGAGTGTTTAGACAAGAAGGAAATGTGTTGCCTTGGCCACCGGACGCCCGCTGAGATACTACCGCTAGAAAATTATGGGGCCCTTTCACTGACCAGATACTGTAGTACTATATTGAATCCCCTTTTTTGGTTACAGCTCAATTTTCCTTGGCCCTTACAAAACACCCAATACTCTGTCCTGTTCTTTCCACACTCCCATCTGACAACATTGACATACCAAAAAAAAACCGCTCAAGGAGTTAATAATAATTAACTCCCTAAAGTTGTTTTTGTTTATTTATTCATTTTTTTTTGCGCTGTAATTGCTATGTACCTACTTCCCTAATGGTAGAAGAGACTCCTTAGTTGTGGTAAGTAGTGGTAAGCAGCTCCTCTATGAGAAGGACACTACAAAATCATGCTATTGATTTCTAGTTTTGGGTAATGCCATAGCCTCTGTAACATGGTCTAACACTTTCTCGGGTAAGAGTTCTCTTGGTTGAGGGTACACTAGTGCACACTATTCTGTCTTATTCATCTTCACTTTTCTCATTTTTTTCTGGTTTATATAAAAGATCTAATTTAATGTTTTTATTGTTCCTAAATGTTTTAATTTTATTGTTCCTTACTTCTCTTGTAGTTTATTTATTTCCGTGTTTCCTTGCCCCACTAGGCTATCTTCCCTGTTGAAGCCCTTGGGATTGTAGAATATTGCTTTTCTAGGTAGGCTTGTAGCTTAGCTTTTAATAATAATAATAATAATAATAATAATAATAATAATAATAATAATAATAATAATAATAATAATAATAATAATAATAATAATAATAATAATCTAGTGTTCAGAAAATTATTCAGGTATTTTTAGCCGTAGGGAGAATATTTATAGGTGTTGGAAGCGAGGACATGAGATGCTTGAATGTTGATAGACTTTACATGCTTGTTTGGGTGTAGAGTGAGGGCATCTAATTAGTGAGGGGAAGAAAAAGAGAGTGAATGAATATTTTTTGTGGGTTCTCAAATGATAGGTAGATATTGTGGTAAATGTTTAAATAGATATTTATGGAAATTGTGGTAAGATCAACATCGTGTAAGGATATGTAAAGAGTAACAATACCTGTGTACTGAATGTGGTGTATATGGACATGTCAAAAATGTATGTAAGGAGAAGGGATTAGGTAAGACATGTTACTAGGAAAACTAAATATTAAAAAAGTTGAAGTAGTATATGTATCTGTATATAAAGTAAGTGTAATTCATGTTCCTAAGGGGTATTTAGTTTTGTGAATTCTTTTTTTTTTTCATGATGAAGTTCTTGTAAGTTGTGGCTAGACAACATTCTTCCATTTTTTCCCTTGTGCTTCTAAAGTTCAGCGAGTTTTACTAACAATAAATATCCTCCATCTATTATTAGATCATTTGTTATGTCATCTTTTCTAGCTACTTTGACTCTTTACACGACTTTAGATCCTCTATTTACTTTTACTACTGTTATTTTTGGTATCGGTACGGTATTTTTTTATTGCTATCAACAAAATTACAACTAGTATCACTCTTGTATATCATTGTATAGAAATCCACAGTAAATTTTGGTACCCGCCCTTTTTTTTATTATTTATATCGATATCGTATCACATTGTATAGCAATACCCAGAAATTTCTAATCACTGTATCTCTTCAATTGATAATATTTTCCTATAAATTTTTTAAAGCGCATATCCTTTTGTCACCTCTTTGATGCCTTTTCATTAATTTGATTCTTCCCTCTTTCCTTAGTGTTTCCTCAGTTTTGATCTGAGTGTGCTTAAGAACGTCTTGGAGTTTTGGTTGTTTATTGATGAGGTTAATTTTTTAAAATCTATTTCATCTCTCTTGGATTTTACCCACATTTACATTTTTTTCTTCATTAGATTTTCGTTGTTTTGATAATGTCGCCTATACAATTACTTCAACTGGGCATACGTTAGACTTAATTTAGAGTGATGGAATGAATAATATTGCATCTGCTATAAAAGTAGAAGAGAAATGTACTATCTCCCAAGTGCACAAACTTATTACGTTTAGTCTACCTCTACAAAATCAGGAAATAGTAAAGAAAATAAACTTTAGACATATATTACATCTTTCTCCTCTGCATTTATTGAAGAACTTGAAAAGAAAATTAATAATGCTATCAACATTCCCTGTGTTCATGATAACAAACGTATTTTGGGAGCTATGTTTGTTAAATATTTTACAACCACTTATAATAAAATAAGTAAAAGTAAATATGATACTATGTGCCCACCGCAGGAAAAGACTATAACTGTTAAAGACCAATCTCCATGGTTTGTTAAAGAGACTTTAGTGAAAAAGAGGGGGGAAAAGATAAAAAAAGAAAGTGGAATCGATTGAAAACTGAAAGTACATGGGTAGAAAACAAAACTGCTACGTGTCAATATGAATACCTATTAGGAAAGAAATAAGTGTTTACTATAAGAAAAAGATCCGCGAAGCAGTAACAGACATCAATAAGTTGTATCGTATGCTAAAAAGTATAATGGGAAATGTAAACGAAAAGAAGATACCTGGTGGATATAGTGACCTAGAACTAGCAAATAATTTAATTTCTAATATTCTTTAAAAACAAAATTGAGAATATAACCAGATCATTTATAAATACTCAACATCAGATTAATAATAAACATAAAACAGACAAAATTAATAAGATGCAACAACATAACACAAGATTATATCACCAAGAGAGTAAAGAAAACAAACTGAGCGAACGATCCTATGCCAATATCTGAAGTAATTGGAGAAAGAAACTTTCCTAGTCTAGATGAAATGATAATGAGAAGAGCAAATGCAAGCATTGATGAATATAGGTTTCCAAAATCTAAAAAATGGGTATAAAAATACTAGTTCTGAAAAAGTTTCTGGACTACCAGGAATTAAGCTTATATAGACCTAGAGAGTGGGGTTCCCCTCTGTATGGGACCGGAAAAGCAGCCATCAAAGTATTTTGAATCTATCCTTTGTTTCAAAAGTGCTTGAATACGTAATTCTTAAACAACTAGTAATTCACTCAGACAACCTGACAACCAATCTGCTTACAGAAATCTATACTCTACGGAGACCGCCATCTGCTCTGTTGTAAATGATATGCTGGAAATGATGGGTGAAAATAAATGTGTTATTTTATTATTGCTCGATCTCTGTGCTGCTTTTGATACAGTTGTGCATGAACTGTTACTAAGTGATCTACTGTGCATAGGCGTTGAAGATCAAGCTTTTGAATACCTAAAAGTCTACTTAGTTGGTATAAATTGCTGTGTGCAAATTGGAAACCCTTATTCATCTTTTGAACCTTTAAACAGAGGGGTACCCCAGGCGAGTGTACTTGTCTCGATCTTATTCTGCATCTATACTTTTGATCTATCAAGAATACAATAAAGGCACGGAGTGAAGTTCAAACTATTTGCGGATGACGCACAATTTTACCTCTCCATAAATGATACAGACTACACTGATGAAACTCTAAACTAAATCCTTGATAGTGATATAGAATGGATGCTAATTAAACAGCTAAAATTAAATGAAAACAAACCTGATTTCATGGTGACCAGGTAAGAGAAACAACGTGAGAAACTTGAGTGATATTCAAATGAACATAAATAATGACACTACTAAAGTTCGTGATCTAAGTGTATTTCTTGACTGCAACTTGTCTCTCAATGCCCAAATAAGTAATGCAGTAAAAACTTCTGGTTATCATCGAAGAAATATTGCTTTTATAAAGACATAACTGGATAAAACATTTGATAAACTGTGTTATTACCAGTATTGACTACTGCAATTCCATATATCAAAATTTACCAAAAGTACAACTTAAGAAAATACAAAATATAATAAACAGAGGAGCAAGATGGAAAAATGGTATCCCACCTAGAGAATGGATCACCCCTATACTAATTGATTTACACTGCTTGGTGATTAAAGCGAAAATTTAATTTAATATATGTACAATAATCCACTAAGTTATCGGAAACTGTCGTAAGAAATACTTAAGAGAATTGCTACATATTGCGTGGCCAGCAAATCCTGTCGACACGAGAATAGTTAAAGATGGTTTCAAACTATTGAAGCCTGGATATATATCTACTGTAGGCTCCTGAACCTTTAAATATGCGGCTCCGAGACTATACAATAAGCTCGCACGAGACATCCGAATGATTGAAGACATTAAGACTTCCAAGAGGAACTGAAGACTTTCTTATTCCATGAGTCGCATGACAGTGACGAATTGACAGTAAATAAACAAAACGTGATATGGAACGTTGAATACTCTGAACAAACAAGATATAATGACAGTGGAGTTCCTGTAGAGAGTGGGGTTCCCCAGCTGAATGGGACCAGAAAAACAGCCGTCAAAGTAAGTAAAGTAAGGGTTCTTCTGTCTATATTTGAAACTTTTCCTCCTATCTTTTGTGGTGATTCCAATATGAATTCGGTTAAATTATTATTTATTCCTTTTTCTTAACTAATTTTCCTTTAGCAACCCATTCCAAAAGAGATATTTAGGCCTACAATTTATTTATTTTGAACACTTTTATAATCAAAACCAAGAAATTGAAGGGGGCTGAAAACGAACAGAAAAATCCACATTATGTTAAGTAGAATTGATCTTTTTACCGACATAAAAAAAAGCAAAGCAAAGAGAAAAAATCATTACTGAGCAAAAATATTTTTAATATTTAGGCATGAATCATCGTCAGGTAAATAAAAAAATACAATTTTAAGAGTTGCTTATATTGGCTTTCACGTAGATCTTGGGCTTCCGGGCAGAGGTTTACCAATACTTCGCTTCGGTTTTTAGATATCCGATAGTGTTGAGATACTCCGCAAAAAGAAAAAAAATATATAAGAATATTCCAATCGTAATGTTCCATCTCGTGAAGAAGGTTTTATTTAATTTTTAATATTTCTGATATAGTGTAGAATTGAAGGATTTGGATTTAGTGTTCTTAGTTTTTGCCTTTCTTCTACATGTTAATGAAATTAAAAGTAGTAATGCCAGTGTAATAGCGGTATCAAAATAAAAAAGATAACAGGCAGAAACAAGTATAAGATTGAAATTAAAAGCTAAACGGAATCAAAGAATTTTCGAATACGAAAAATAAATCTATAATAAAAAATTTTTTTTTACATACGGACAGGCCAACATCATAGTTCACTGCATTTTAGAGCTAACGGACACACACACACACACACACACACACACACACATATATATATATATATATATATATATATATATATATATATATATATATATATATGTATATATATATATATATATATATATATATATATATATATATATATATATATATATATATATATTTATATATATATATATATATATATATATATATATATATATATATATATATATATATATATATATATATATATATATATATATATATATATATATATATATATATATATATATATAGATATATATATATATATATATATATATATATATATATATATATATATATATATATATGCACATATAGATATATATAAATATATATATATATATATATATATATATATATATATATATATATATATATATATATATATATATATATGTATATATATAAATATATATACATATATATATATATATATATATATATATATATATATATATACATTTATGTATATATATATTTATATATTTATATATACACACATATATATATATAATGCTATATATATATATATATATATATATATATATATATATATATATATATATATATATATATATATATATATATATATATATATATATATATATATGTATATATATATATATATATATATATATATATATATATATATATATATATATATATATATATATATATATATATATATATATATATATTTACATATATATGTATATATATAGATATACATATATATATATATATATATATATATATATATATATATATATATATATATATATATATATATATATATATTATATGCATATATATATATATATATATATATATATATATATATATATATATATATATACATATATATATATATATATATTTATATATATATAAATATATATATATATATATATATATATATATATATCTTTATATATATATATATATATATATATATATATATATATATATATATATATATATATATATATATATATATATATATATATATGATAAATTTTGCACATTTTTTTACGTGTTTTTCATATTCAAATAAGCCATATATGTTTTTGATACATTAATGTCTGGATTCTCTTAACGACCTTGGGATCAGAGCCCCAGGCGAAATCACACAAAGACAAGAGCTTGGCTCCGGCCGGGAATCGAACCCTGGTCGGCAAGCCTGTATAGACAAGTGGCTTAGTCACTGTCAATACAGGCTTGCCGACCAGGGTTTGATTCCCGGCCGGAGCCAAGCTCTTGTCTTTGTGTGATTTCGCCTGGGGCTCTGATCCCGAGGTCGTTAAGAGAATCCAGACATTAATGTATCAAAAATATATATGGCTATATATATATATATATATATATATATATATATATATATATATATATATATATATATATATATATATATATATATATATATATATATATATATATATATATATATATATATATATATATATATATATATATATATATATATATATATATATATATATATATATATATATATATATATATATATATATATATATATATATATATATATATATATATATATATATATATATATATATATACTATGCTCCCAGGTGTGGGCACCAAAAATATATTATATGTTACTACTGGCAAGTTACGCAGCCTCCATAGTCCCAAACTCACCTCTTTGTTTTCACATATATATGTTACACTTGAATAATACATGAGAACTGAGAAAATTATATAAATAATTGACGGCAATATATAAAAACACTGAATATCCCAAATGTTCTTACGTACACTCAAAAAAACTGGGTAATTATTATTAAGATCTATTCAATTCCATGTCTTACTTCAATTATTAATCAGGGATTATGAGAGTGCTCTTTAAGAAATAGAAGTGATCGAAATCAAACAGACTTTACAAGAATGAATATATTCTAAAAAAACTGGCAACCTTACCAAAAAATTGCCAAAATCAATCACTCTAAATATCAAATTTGAACCAAACTTCAGATTAAGAAAAGAAAATATTACTCCCTGAAAATTATATAATCACCTGACTCGAAATATTAAATCTGAACAAAACCTTAGACTATGATAAGAAAATATTACACTCTGAAAATTATATAATCACTTATTTCGAAAAATTAAATCTGAACAAAGCCTTAGAATAAGATAAGCGACTGTTAAGCTCTAAAAATGATAATATCACTTGTTTCACTGGAAATTATCTTTTTTTCACAAATATTTAATCGTGATAATTGATGACAAAAGTTTTCCTTTAATACTCTGATGATTAATCTCTCATTCAAATTTATATAAAGGTAACCTAATATTTACTTGTTTATAGCTCACACGAAGTTTTTGATCAGATAGTAATACAAATACACTTTAAGTCTTCACCTAGATCTCACAGGGTCAGTTACTAAAAAATCATATAATGCCAGCTTGTACGATACCACAATAATTTCAAAATCACCTTCAAAGTTTCAATAACATTTGAACGCACTACACACGATATATGTTGAGTAAAAGATTTAGTCAATTCGGAGAGGATACACACTCGAGGATGTTGGCTCTTACAAAGGGAGAGGCTGGATCTCTTCTGCAGTTTTGCATTCCTGGGGCATATATATTTATAGACCTAAAAATTCTAGATCGTTCTAGGTTAGGGGGTCTATAAGCTTAGGGACAGTGCCTAGCAGCGTCAAAGTTGCAAACTTTCATGTATGTCATATACATGAAAGGTTGCAAAATCGAGGCAGATCTCACTCAGTTACCTCTAGGGGTTTTCGTGAACATTGTAAACACGCGGAAAATATAAGAATTTCTTAATTTCTCTCAAACATGACACAATACCTAGTATAAACATAAAAAAAAAAAAATTACAAATGTCATCGTTCATACCTCATATGGTTCGTACAGCACACTTAAATGAGATTGCATGAGACTTAGCGTGACAAAATAAGTGAAATGAAAAGCTCATTCTTGAATGAGAAAATAGAGAAAAAAATAATGACGAAAGTCTTATGCAATATACATACAAATACTTGAAACAATAAGAGAGGAACTTACATTACGGGCTGGCTTTTTATCTCTTAAATACACAAATGAAATATATGACTAATATACACCAGCTTCATAAGATAGCTCCCCCAATAACAGATGATTTATTCTGGGCCTCAATCCATCAATTCAGCCCATGATAAATAATCTGCTACCCTGTTATTTTTACCTGATGTATGCATCACATTAATACATTATTGTTGCAAACATAATGACTACCTTTTTAATCTGTGATAATTATTCTTCATCTTATTAACAAAAGTTAATGTATTGTGATCCGAGTAGATTGTAATTTCTACATTCTGTGGTCGATTTACCCAAATTTCAAATTTTTGTATCCCTGCGATGAGTGGCAGCAGTTCCTTTTAAACTGTCGAGTAGGCTCGGGGATGTTTCTTCAACTTCAATGACATTAAACAAACAGGGTGAAGAATTCCTTCCTTGTCTTTTTTTGCAATAAGACAACTCCAATTCCATTATCCGAGGTATTCACTTGGATAAGGAGTTTCTTGTTGAAATCATGTGGTTTCATTATTGGTTCCGAAGTTAATATGGCCTTTATCCTGATGAAAGATTTTTGGCACTCATTGGTCCATACAAATTTTTTCTTAGGGCTAGTCAAATCTGACAAGGGAGCGATTAGAGCCAAAAAGTTCATGCAAAAACGTTGGTAGAATCCTGCCATCCCGAAAATACGATGTAATTGCTTCACCAAGTTGAGGTGAGGTTTTCCTTATTCCTGTGACCTTAATGGCTACTGGGGCGATTTGGCCTCTTCCTACTTCAAATCCAAATTACCGAAGGATTGCCTTTCCAAGTTCCCTCTTCTCCATGTTAATTATCACGTGTGCTCCTCGCAGCTTATGAAATACCTTCTTCAGAAATCAGAGATGTTCTTCCCAGGTCGATGAATATACCACAATATCATTGAGATATACGCCGACTCCTTCAATCAATCCTAAAAGGTTATCCATCACTCATTCAAAAAGCAGCGCGGGGCATTCATTAGACCAAATGGGTTGATGGGGTATTGATATACCTCATGCAGGGTTATAAAAGCTTATTGCAATTCTGCATTGTCGTCCAAATGAATTTGATAATAGTACTTCAACAAGTCGATCTTGGAGACAAACCTCGCTTGTCCCATATTGTCGAGTAGTTGGTCGATGAGCGACAATGGATAATTATCGGCCGCACTGAATGTATTCAACTTTTCCTAGCCTTTACACATCCTGAGAGACCCGTCTGTTTTTCTTTTTTTCACAAGTATGCATGGAGAACTGTAAGGGCTAGAACTTTCTTTGGCTAACCCGTTTTGTGACAAATAGTCCATTTCTTTTCTCATGACTTCTCGGTGATACGGCAACAGTCGATAAGCGCATTGTTTGGGTGGTCTTTCCTTGTTTTAAGGTGTTACTCATGATTCGTCAGGTTGGTTTGTTTCGGGACGTCCGAGACAATTTCAGGGAAACTTCTAATTAATCAGCTCAATTACTCTTGCTGCTCCATGTTCAAATAAGTTAGTTTCTCTTCCAAGTTCCATATGATGGATGAATTGTTCACTTTGCCTATAGTCACTATCTCATATCTGTTGTCGTCTTCCGTGTATGGTATAGCTTGCGCCATTCACACCTGTGAAGCTTCAATCTCATTTTCACTTAAGTATGGTCTCAGTAGGTTAACTTTGAATTTCCTTCCTCTGGCGGTGTAAATAGTGTAGGTCAGGTCACTGATCTTCTCTAAAACCCTGAAGGGTCCTTGGAACTTGTTGGTAAGTGGGATCTCCTTATCGGAAATAAACCAACACTTGTTGTCCTACCGTAAACTCTCTGCGTTAATTTTCACATTAAACATTTTCTTCATTTTTCCTTTACTTATTTTAAGGTTTTCTAGGGAAAACTCCCTTACCTCTCTGATCCTTTTCCTCAAATTCTTGATATATTGTCCATCTGCTTCCTCTCGATCTTAACATTTCTCTGCTAACATTTTAATCGGTCCTCGTACTTTTTGTCAAAATAGAATTTTATTTGTGCTACATACCATGCTTTCTTGATAAGCATTATGTATCTCGAATAACATGAATGGTAGTCCAATGTCCCATTCATTCCCCGTTTTTGTTGCAAGACTTCGTTACCATACTCTTAGAGTTTCAAGAAACCTCTCTAATGCAACTTTGATCTCTGGGTAATAAAGCAGTGGATAGTTGCTGTTTAACATCCACCAGCTTCATTACGCCCTGAAAAAATTTGATGGGGAATTTTGTTGCTCGGTCACTTTGAACAATTTCTCGGTGAATATCTTGGCACCGATGCTCCTGATGGGTATGGCTGCTGGGTATTTCGTCACTGGACACATCAATGTTAACATATATACGTGACCTTTTTATCACCCTTGGTAACGGTCCTACAATGTCGATCAATATCTTGTTGAAAGGTTCTCCTCGCACTTCAATCAGGTGTAAGGCAGCTTACTTAATGTACTCATTTATTATTCCAGCCATCTGACAAACATGACCTGCATAGCAAAACTGGCTCATATCATTATGCATGCCAGGTCAGAAAAAGTGTTTCATAGTCATCTTCGTTGTCTTCCTTATTCCCATATGTCCATTCTCGTGCGCTACGGTATCGCCTGTCTTCTCAATGGTGCGGGAATCAAGATCTGATGATATATACCCCATTTGGCATTCCCAGGTGTATCGGCGTGTCTTTGTTCCCTCATAAGCAACCCGTCTTTAAAGATTATTAAAGGTAGGAGACTGCTGTACCTACATTTAATCTATTACATGGTAGAGAAACTCTGTTAATGTTGCATCCTTCTGTTGCACTCCTATCAACCTTTACAATATCACTTGTGCATCCCTCCTTTGGTTTCATTTTCTTCTTTTTCAGGCACTTTCTTCGTCATACTCCTAGTCATCACAAAATTAGGAAACAGATACGGGTAGTCCTTCTCGAGTTCAGTAAAAGGACTATACCTCAATGGTTTCTCAGTTACAATGGTACAAGGCACAAACTGCGCTTCACTAATCTCAATACCCAGATGGATGGACGTTTACTCCCTCGACAGCCATTGAATAATTTCCCGCAAAATCCAAATGACCTGTCACCAATTTGCATGACAGTTTCAAACAGCAAAGAAGGGTAACCTACTCACCTATTACATTCAAAATGATTGAGTGTCCTGTCAGAGACTGTTCCACCAACGGGTGTACACCTTGTGTCACAACACTATAGTTACAACCAGTGTCATGTAATATCTTGATCGGGGTTGGCTCACTCATATCGATTGCTGATTATATATACCTAAATGAATATATGGTTTATAGGCATCCACAATGTTTAGGTTTGTCCTGTTTGTTGTGTAAACGTTAGCTGGTTTATATTCCTCTTTGTTGCTCATCGATTGTTTCTTCGTCTTTGTATTCTCTGAAGTAAAATTATCCTTAACCACTTAGGTGACCGCTTGCGGTTGATTCGACCAAGAATTCTTACTGATAGGCCTCTCTTTCAACACTTATAACAGACAATATTTACCTACTGTCCGTCTTTCATGATACTTGAAGAAAGATGATTCGACGAATGTTGATGTGGTACTAAAACATTCCGATTTTGAACATTACAAGTGCTACTTCCACTTTATCTATTGAACTTGTTCACATAGTTATTACCTAACTGGTTTCCATGGTTCGGTGAATACTTGACATTTGGTCTCAACGACGGTCGAAACTTCATACGAGAGGTGGGATTACAACTGATGATATTATAATCTTCACTCAGCAAAGCGGCTTTATCAATTTTCTTCACTCTCTCTCTCTCTCTCTCTCTCTCTCTCTCTCTCTCTCTCTCTCTCTCTCTCTCTCTCAAGTACGCTCGAATATGTTCAAGAATTCCTTGTAGATATTGTTCTAGTACTATCATTTCTTCTAAATCAGCCATCTCCGTCACGTCAGCTATCTCTATCCATCTCTTAAAAACATCGTTGTACCATATAAGCATAAACTAGGAAAGACATCTTCTCTTCCTTCCTCAAAGTTCGGAATTTTTTATTACAATATTCAGGGGTCATCTAATACACTTGTAGTATGCTCCTCTTCACTTATTGATACTCCTTCCTCTGGTCCTTACACAAGGAAAGAGAAGCACTGAGTTTTTTCGAAATGAAGCCACTATGCAATATCACAGACCATTTATTCTCTGGCTATTCCATCTCTGATGCGACCATTTAAAAATGATTGAAAGATTTAATCGGGAGCTTCTTCCATGAACTTTGGAATTAAGCTCTGGGCGTTCATCACATTAAACAAGGGATCGTGCAAAGTGGGGGTCATCTCTGTCTGCGTTGCATACTTTGCACGGGCATTCAACAGCTCCGATTCCCTTGTGTGTCTTTCTTCCTTTATCTCCTTTTCTTCCTTTCTCCTCTCTCTTTCTTTCTGTCTTTTCCCTCTTTTTTTCTCGTATTGTAGTCTCTTTTGCTTCCATTTCCCTTGCATTTTTTGCGATTTATCTGGTTTCTACCCTGTATTTTTTTTCTCGGTCTGCCTCTCTTTCTTCCCCTCTTCTCTCTCTTCCTTCTTGTTCTGCCATCATCTTCTACTTAATCACATTCTCTGCCGCTGTAATTCGTCGAATCTCTGCCTCTATATCCCTTTCTGCTTTCAAGCGTTCTGTTTTTGGGTCAACTGGTTCTTGCCTCAATACATATTATTCTTCAGCTTCCTTCAACAGTTCTTGAGCTTCTACAATATTCTCTTCCAAAAGTTTCCCCGAGTTTATCAGCACTTCTAAGGCTAGACACCTAATTTGAGCTTTAATCATTCCACCCGTTGTATGGCCACCATATGCTATTAAAATAGAGAGCCATTAAGCTTCAGTTACAAAAGCTTTTGACAATTCGTGAACATTTGGGTTTTCCAAAAGCTCTTGGATATGGAACTGTGCCATCTTGTAGTTTACAAAAAGATTATACCTTTCCAAAAAATAAATATAAATCATAACAATACATAGAATCCTATCAACACAATACTGTTCAAACCTTTATAAGAAACGCGTCGTTGTTATCACCAATATTTAAAACAGATTCGCTTGATAAAAGGTCCTGGGCACCAATAATATATATTATGGTCCTGGATCTGGGAACTAAATATATATTATTTGTTACAGCTGGTAAGTTACACAACTTCTCTAGTTTTAAACTCACCTGTTTGTTTTTCCATAAATCTGTTACACCTAAATAATACCCGAGCTCTGAGAAAATTATACAACTCCCTTACGGCAATAAATAAAAACACTGAATATCCAAAGGTCTCTTACGAACAAAAAAAAATAAAAACTTGGTATTAATTATTGAAAAATATTCAATACTTCTTACAACGATTATTAATCAGGCAATACGAGAGAGCTCTGTAAAAAATATTGGGGATCTGAATATTAAACACTTTACAAAAAATAGATATATTCTAAAAAAATATTCAACATTAGAACTAAAATTTATTACCTAAATGAATCACTCGAAATATTAAATCTAAACAAAACCCTAAACTATGAAAAGAGAATATTACACTCTAAAAATTATATATTCACTTGTTTCACTGGAAATTCAATTTTATGCAAATAATTAATCATGATAACTAATGATAATAGTTAACCTTTAACAATCTAATGATTAAACTCGTATTGAAATTTACATGAATGTAACTGATAAACTTACGTTTTTTTAGCTCACACAGAGTTTCTGACCCCATAGCAATAAAAATACACTTCACGATTTCCCCTAAATCATACAGGGCCAGTTAAATAAAAATTATATAATACCAGCATGGAGAATAACACAATAAAATGAAATTACCTTCAAAATTTCATTTAATTTTGAGCACACTAAACCCGAAATATGTTATGTACAAAACTTATTCACTTTGGAGAGGACACACAATTGAGGAACTTTAGGAGAGAGAATGTTGGCTCTTACAAAGGGAGAGCCAGGATCTCTTCTGCTGCTCTGCATTCCTGGGGTGTATATATATATATATATATATTAACTTAAAATCTCCTAGATCCTTTTAGGTCAGGGGGTCTAGATACTTGGAAGCAGTGCCTAGCCACATTAACCTTTCATTTTTCTTTTTTTAATGAGGGTTATTCTATTAAGCATCAATGTGACATCTTTAGCATGTCTTTGCTTATTTCATTTCAGTACTGATCAGACTGTATAATCTATTGATTTTCCCATTACTTTGTTAATTAAATGGATACGGTCACTCATTAAAAACACTCTTCTAAAGCTTGACTGCTCTCTATGTTGATTAAAGTTTAGCTGTGTTTCTGTTCGCCCTACAGTGATCTGTGTAAATATTTCTCCTATTATAAAGAGTAAACATTGTTGGTCGTAATTTTTCATATCTTTTGTATCTCCGGTTTTGTGAACTAGTATAATCATAAAGTTTTTCAAGATACAGGTATAGAACATTCTTGCAGATATAGTGCTAGAAGTTCAGTCAGTTTTTTTTTTTACTCTGAAATCTTTTTCATCTATTATTAAATAAATTGTTAGGTAATCTTCTCCTGATGCTTTGCATCTTTTCGTTCCGTTTAATGTTTTCTTTATTTTTCGTGCTATTACGTTAAGTAGTGCCACAAGTGTTTCAGTATTTCTATTGGCACAGCTATTTCTTATATCAGTATTGTATAGCATTGAATATATTCATCTGCAATGTTTATCATCCATATCTATTGTTGATGATAATAATATGGACAACCTTTTAAGCAAACATATGTTTGCACTCTGTTTCAAGTCTTCTTCTTAGAAATTTGATGATCCTTCCTTTCGTTACTTAGAGTGTCTTCAATTGTGGTCTCATTGTGGTTACGCATGTCTTGGTTTCATAATTTGTTAATTTGTTTGGATAGCTCTGGAAATTTTATTTCATCTCTTGAGGATTTTAGCACCATTTCCATAATTTTCTTTCTAAGTTTTTTGTCTATTCTGGTAGTTTTTTTCTTGATATTATTTAGGAGCTTTCCCCCTACCTCTTTTGCTGATTCCAATAAAGAAAGTAAAAAATTATAAAACTGTTCATTCTTTATCCATTTTTTTTTATTACTCCATGCATCTGGGTGTAACTATTTCCTATTGCCAAAGTAAACTCATCAGATTTCTTTCTTATAGCATGAGTGATTATTCTCTTATTTAAAATAAGTTTTCGTTTTCTTTCTTTAGGTCTACACAAATTTTGAATCCTGCCATTCTATGGTCTCATGAGTTTACCTCTTTTAACATATGTATCCAGATTAATTTTTTCACTGTGAATAAAACCTCATATATCGTTCCTCCATTTAGGTTTCTCCATGTCCATATCCTCTCTCTCTCTCTCTCTCTCTCTCTCTCTCTCTCTCTCTCTCTCTCTCTCTCTCTCTCTCTCTCTCTCTCTCTCTCTCTCTCTCTATATATATATATATATATATATATTATGTCAAAATCCAAAATTTTGGAATGTAGTAAACATGAAGACACAGGTAGCATCAAGGCATATTGGCCCCGCATCACAATCGCTCGCCATTCATTCATATTCTTAGCAGGCTCTTTTACCTCTCTCACGTTCATCCACTTGTCACCCAGAGCTTTTTTTCACTTCGTCCATCCACCAAAACTCTGTATTTCCTCTTTTACTTCTCATATGAACTCTTCCATTCATCAGCTTCTTCAGTCAGGCATTTTCCATTCTCTCAACATGGTCAACCAAAATCAACACATTCAAACTGATATACTGACCTAATTCGTCATGTAACTCTCCATTCAATATGACATTCAATCCAGCACTCTCCTCCTTTCTCATGCATCTCGTAACCTTACTCTTTCCCAAATTTTCTCTCACCCCATTCTAAACTCTGTCACTAATATACTCGTCTTCTCTTCCGACTAGGCAAAAAATACAGTATTATCTGCAAGCAATAATGTATTCACCCTCAATTCATGACTACATTCAGAAAATAGTCTAGCATTCACCACTATTACAGCTCTACCAACAAAAAAATATTGAGCAACCATGGTGAAATTACACATCCTTGTCTCTGACCCACTCTCATTGGAAACATACTCACTCACTTCATATCCTCCCCTAACTAGTTCCTTACTGCCTTTGTTTAAACTCTTCATTGATTGCAACAAACTTCCACCAATCTCATATATTTCACGTCGCTTCTCTGTCAACTCTACCATAAGCTTTCTTCAGATCAGTAAATGAACCAAAACGTTCTTATCTTTAGCATAATACTTCTCGCACATTTGTCTAACTAGAAAAATCTTATATATCACCCGGCCGTTCCAAGATTGCTTCTTCTGTTTTATCGATATTCATATTGATTATATATCACGTTATCACATACTTTTCAAACCACTAGAATTACAACACTCATGTACATCTCCCTTACCTTTGTTTAACGGAATAATACAAGGATACACCCAGAACAATAGCACCAACATCATCATTAAAAATACTAAACAATGTCACCAACCATTCCAATAGAGTTACACTCATTCCTTTAATATCTCAGCCCTCAGACCATCCACATTTCTTTTTTCCTGTATTCCTTTCATCTAGTGCTCTCTTCATTTCCTCTCTTAATTCTCTCTCTCTCTCTCTCTCTCTCTCTCTCTCTCTCTCTCTCTCTCTCTCTCTCTCTCTCTCTCTCTCTCTCATTCTCATATCCCATCACTGGCACCTCAACACCCACAACATCAATTTTATCTGCCTCCCTATTATCCTCAACATCCGACAACATTCAATTATTCAGCCCACTTTTCATTTTTATCTTTTATGTCTCTTCCTTCCTTGATCCACACTTTCTTATTTTGCTCACTTCTTTCCAAAACTTCTTATTCTATTCATGTGGATTACTCAATCCCTAACCCCATCTCCAGTCACCTGTCCTCTTTGACACATCTACTTACATATTTTTCTCTCTATAACTTTCATTCTTCTTTACACTTTTAACTGCATCCAGTCTTAAAATGACGTATTTCTCATTTCCAGCTCTATATTCACTCTTACATTCCATCACTCACTACTTATACTCAGGCTGCCTTTAATAATTCTCTTACAACAAATATCATCTGCAAGCTCAACAAAATTTTCTTTTAATACATTTCTCTTCATCTAGGTCACCAATTTCTCTTACTTTTACCCTGCCATATGACACTTCCAACTTTTCTTGATATTCACATTCTACGAGTTTTTTTTTTTTGCTTTAACTCTCCCACCCCACTGTCTCTATTCTAAATCCTTTCATTCTATTTCCCCACTCTTTTCTAAAACTAATTCACCTTCACCTAAAAAAAATATCCGGCATACCGTTAGCCATACCCCTAAAATCATGCACGTATTTCAATCTTCCAAACCTCTTTCTTGTTATCAATACATTTTCCATCCGTGCCCTTTTTTCCAATTCTTTCATTTGCCATTCTTTCCCATGTATACTTATTGATATCTTTCTTATTGAAAAGAAAAAAATACTAATTATCCCCAGCTCCTGTTCAACAAAACTATCTAGCAGTCTCTCACCACTCAAGCTTTTTACCTCACAAGCACCCACTCTGGTAATTAAGCCATCGATCTTAACTACATAATTCCTCCTACCAAGTCATTCCACATACTTAGTTAACTCATTTCAGAATTCACTCCAATCTTCTTGACTTTTCCCATAACCTAACCGTCACACACTAACAAAAACTCAAACATTCCTTACCCAATCTAACCTTTATCCACAATAACCTAAAAGGACACTTCATTCTATTCTACTAATTCACCAGTCATTCATCCACTCACAAATAAAGCCACGTCCTCTCTTCCTCTTCTCTTTTCAATCTCTGACACTCTACCTGTCAATTCACAGATGATCACTTCACCCATTCTTTTTATCTTTGTTTCAGACAAGGACAATACATCCATCCTTAGATTTTGAGACATACTTCGTTCTAAAGTAACGTATATTCAGGCAGCCTAACACAGGAGAGCATATCCTCTTCTTTGATATCTCACAGGAAGTGAGTATATAGAAGAGGGGATTCCTCGTCCCTCGTCCTGTCACTTTTAGGCACCTGTTCCGACATGCATGTATCCGTTGGAGCTCTTATAATTGTTGCTTTGTACAGCGACCACATGGGACATATATATATATATATATATATATATATATATATATATATATATATATATATATATATATATATATATATATATATATATATATATATATATATATATATATATATATATATATATATATATATATATATATATATATATATATATATATATATATATAAATTTATATATTGTATGTATATATATACATATATATATATATATATATATATATATATATATATATATATATATATATATATATATAATATATATATATATATATATATATATATATATATATATATTTATATATGTAAATATTATATATATATATATATATATATATATATATATATATATATATATATATATATATATATATATGTATATATATATATATATATATATATATATATATATATATATATATATATATATATATATATATATATATGTATATATATATATATATATATATATATATATATATATATGTATATATATATATATATGTATATATATATATATATATATATATATATATATATATATATATATGTATATATATACATATATATATATATATATATATATATATATATATATATATATATATATATATATATATATATATATATATATATATATATGTATACATATATATATATATATATATATATATATATATATATATATATATACATATATATATATATATATATATATATATATATATATATATATATATATATATATATATATATATATATATATATATCAGGTCTCAAAACGTGTAATGCTGTGAAATCTTCGATTTTTCAATATAACACAGTTCAAGAAATATTCCGTTTAAGTTTTATTTTTCACTAATGACCCAAAATTAATCTTTATAAATTTTCTTCAGTAACTAAGTGTTATTCTTAATAAAGTGGTATTAATTTATAAGGCAGCGTGTATATAATATAATTCTGTTATTTGCCGACATTCAAAATACCATAAAAATTTTCACCAACTCTAGTGTTCTGAACCTTATAGGCTTCGCTTAAACAACTAGATTTCTGACGTATCTGGACATTCCTGGAGTCCACATTATTAGTTGAATAAATGTTAAATATTCATTTAGGACAAATATCGTTTCCTTTCTATTCAGGGGTCTTCCTTCATTTAAAAAAAAAAAATAAAAAAAATAAAAAACATATCTTAGTGTAGCAGAAAGTCGCGAGGCAAGGAATAATCTGGAATTCAAGGCAAAGTTCCTTTTCTTCCTCTTTTATTTGGCTTGGGGGTGGGGGGTTGCATTATTGGAATTCGTGGTTATTATACTCGGAAGGGAATTTTTGCGTCTCCCCACGAATTCTGGAAATTTTATAGATTATCGGAGGAAAGAGAAATAGTTCAAATAAAATTCCGTGAGTTGACTAATCTAAAACATAGAAAGAATTTTTAGAAAAGCCTTCAGCGATGTAAATGTCTTACTTCCCCAAATACACAGACGAGAGAGAGAGAGAGAGAGAGAGAGAGAGAGAGAGAGAGAGAGAGAGAGAGAGAGAGAGAGAGAGAGAGAGAGAGAGAGAGAGAGAGAGAGAGAGAGAGAGAGAGATGGTTTTCTTCACAATTTACCTAAATCTTTTATTATTATTATTATTATTATTATTATTATTATTATTATTATTATTATTATTATTATTATTATTATTATTATTATTAATACTTGCTAGCCTACAACGCTAGTTGGAAAAGCAGGATACGATGAGGCCAGGGACTCCAACATGGAAAATAGCCCAGTTAAGAGGGGAAAAAAAAAAAATAAAAGTTTTAAGAAGAGTAACAACATTAGAATAAATATCTCCTATATGAACCATATTGAAAAAAAAAAAAAAAAAAAAAAAAAAAAAAAACTTTAACCAAATAATTGGAAGAGAAACAAGACTGAACAGCGTGCCTGAGTGTACCCTGAAGCAAGAGAACTCTAACCGAAGACAGTGGAAGTGCATGGTACAAAATCTATGGCATTACCAAAGGCTAGAAAACAATGGTTTGATTTTGGAGTGTCCTCCTCCTAGAAGAGCTGCTGAAAATAGGTAAAGACACTCCTCTACCCTTAAGAAGAGAAAAGTGGCCACTGAACAAATTCAGTGGGGTAACCCGTTGGGGGGAAGATGAATCATTTGGTAATCTCAGTGTTATCAGGTGTATGAGGACATAAGAGGATAAGTAAAGAATAGGACAGACTATTCGCTGTGTGTGTGTTTAACCAAAAGGAAAGTGACTAGTAACCTAAGAGCTCTGTCAGGCCAGTCAAAAGACTCCATAACTCTCCCTTTCAGCGAGTGGTTGGAGACCTGGCCAACCTACTACCTACAATATAATGTTTATGAAGCAACAAGGATTATATGATATTTTCTCTTTATTTTATTTATAAAAGTATTACAATTAAAGGAGGAATTAGTAAGGAAATAAATAAAATTTTGATCGAACCAGAAGGCCTCTCTCTATATCATCCTGCAAAATTAATATGTTATCTTCGTGAAAATATAATCATTAGTGGGCTATTCCAGAAACTTTAAAAAGGAGTATATTAAAAGTCTTGAGATACAACTCTTATTGACTGAATGCAAAAGGGGGATTTATTTATTTTGATTACGGGATTATTTCTTTTTTCTGACAGACTGGGATATGTTGGTAAATATTATTCAGCAATTATTATTTATCCTTGCTTGATGTGGATGTTAAAATAGATTCGGCTATTATTTATTTTTTCATTATAGTGTGATAGTTTAGTTAGCTATATGTTTTTTTTTTAATTTTACCTCATATAAGATTGGTTTATATTGAATGTCTACTCTTGATGTCCAAAATCTAATAGGGATTTAGAACATTACAATTTTTCAAGAGAAAAAGAGGAATATAAACAAAATAACTGATATTTGAATAATTATTCCCAATAAGTTTGTATGCAATTAATCATTTACAAATATAAGTAGAAACATTCATGCTCAGTGTTCATATAAATTTAGAAATTATTTGTTAAAACTTAACTGAATGTTCTTAACATAAGCAATATATGCATTTTACTCCTAATAAACGGTTATATATCTACACTTTTTTAAGACTAACTAAATGTTATACTTACCGCATGTCAACTTCTACCATCCTAATATCTGCTACAACAACAATCATCAATCTTTCGCTCCCTGTCAAGCTTGATAATTTATTTCCATCCTTGCATTGTTAATTTTCAGATAAGCGTGAACTCTCTTTGTTACTTGAATTGAATTTCCTTTTGTCTCTGCCTTTACTTAAATTTTCCTCACCTTGGCCATCACCCTGCCCAGGTGTATTCCAAAGAGATCATTCTGCTATGAGAGCCATTTAAAGCCCTACTTCCAGTGTTGGACAGCGTCATTTGATAAACACTCCCAACTTTTGAGTCCCCCTGGGGGAAATTATCACGCATAGTAACTCTATATTGACCTTTGCCCTTCCCAGATTTTTGAAGAGATTAGTCACCTGTGGTAATATTTTCTTCATTTGTTGAAAGCTTTACCATCTGCATTTTCACACCATTATTTCTCTCAACTCCCCTATAAGCAGATTCTACCTAGTGTACTTTGTTTTACAGAACCAATCACCTCTTGGATATTCGTGGCCAATCTCTCGGTGGGTGTATTACACTCCCTCCGTTGCTCCTCCTACGTGACTCGTAAACTGATATGACCTGATTTTACACTATCAAAAGTCTTTGGCTAGTGGCCATGGAAAGTTATAATGAGTAGCTCCAAGACGACTGAGACTGGGGCCAGAGTTCAACCTGAAAGCCCTTGTTCTGCCTTTAAAACCAATCTAACACTCCCTCCTAACTGATTCAGATTTCAGCCCTGTTCTTGTGTTGATTGTTCCTACCGGCAATGATATAATTTTTTCAATAAAAAGTCAAACTGAAACAGAAAAATGTATTATTTTTATGCTCCTTACAAAGAAGGTAACCAGTAAATTAAGAAATAACCATTCCTTAATAGAACATTACTGAGATATAATTACTAGTTACAATCACATCAACTTCTCCATTGTACTTCGAGCTTAGTTACCTGCTACCCTCCCTGAGTTATCAATAGCAAGTGGACTAGGAGTCCAGAGATGAGATGCATAAGTTATGTGTGAAAACTTGCGTGCAAGGAAAACTTATATCCTCTCATTGTGTAAGATGTAAGTACGGTAGTTTGTCCCACGTTTGTTTCGGCTCACTAAAAAAACGGATTTTGAGCAAAGTGAAAAATCTATTTTTGGGTGAGATAGCCATGTCATCCTGATGGAGGGCTCCTTTTGGTAGCTTTCTAAGGAATATTTGCTACAGTGATACTCCTAGAGAATTAACCGAAGGTCTCCAGAATTCTAACTCCTGGCCCGAGTATCCATAAAATAAATTTAAGGATATTGCATAATATCAGGGGACGTATTTTTAGATACGACACATAGCAATCTTCACCCCGAATAGATGTAACTCTTAGAGGGGGAAGAGTGGCGAACGAAAAGGGAGCAGTTATCTAGGTACCTGGTGGACCTCCTATCCGCACTACTACCGGCCGCCATTCATTTCTTGTATCTAAGCAGGAATAGCCACAGATAGAGTAGTTTCGGGTGGGGTCATTAAGAAAGAAGGATGGGTCCATGAGGACGACATGGCTATCTCACCCAAAAATAGATTTTTCACTTTGCTCAAAATCCATTTTTTGGGCTCGGCCATGTCGTCCTGATGGAAGCTTGCCAGAGAATTAACTTGAATGTACTATACCTGTGGATTTGTGTAAGTGCTTTTACTTTGAATGGGTTCCTTATCTGGTCTGATAGACCAGTATATGACATTACCGTTATCTGTCATTTCCACTAAGCTTGGAACTGGCTTAGGGCCTCCTGCCCCCTGCAGGGAAAGTGTCGGCTTCGACTATATGGATTCAAAGTTTGTATATCCGTAAGAACAAAAGGGAAACTTTCTAGAGGTTACCTTTTCATGCTTTGGACATCTGTACTGATTCAAGATTCTAATTATAGGAATAGATTAAAACTCTGGGTAGCTTTTATTTTTACCAACTGAGGATAAAAAAGGACACAGCTACATTTTTCATATTTTATTTTTTTAAATAATTTATGAAATGTAGATGTAACAAAGTAGAAATCTGACCTTGCATAGGTAAACATCATGGTTACATATATCTCTGACCTGTAAGGGAAGAATATACATATATGAATTCATTATTAGATTAATGCCACTCAATGTGAATGTGAAAAAAAATCTGTCTAGTTTCACTCAGATGTTGGATATGCGTTAACACTGTGTTCAAATGTTCACACGGCACTGGTGTTATTGGTCAGATTCTGCAACTGTATAGAACAGTCTATTAATCACCGTAATGATCCACTATTCATCGCAGC
>NC_090726.1:56455119-56462619 GCF_036898095.1 Palaemon carinicauda | reverse complement strand
CGTTGGTGCCAAAGGTAAACTTGTCGTGCCAGATTATAAGGCTGTTTTGTTGTAGGCGGTCGAGTACAATGCACAGGTAACAGAGGTGTTCCTCTTTTGGGGAAGAGAACACAAGTATGTCGTCCACGTAACATACACAAAAGGGGAGGTCCCCCAAGATGCCATCCATGAGATGTTGAAAAGTGTCCCCAGCATTACGAAGGCCAAAGCAGGAGTAATTGAAGGTTTATGTACCGAGTGGAGTGGTGATGGCAGTCTTGGAAATGTCTTCTTGGTTCATAAGCACCTGATAATACCCCGTCAGGAGGTCGAGGGTGGAGAAAACCTTCTCTTTGTACAGGTAGGAGGTCACGTCGACGATGTTTGGGACGGGGTAGTGATTCAGTTCTGTTTGCATGAGATCATAATCTGTTCTGGTGGTTGAGCAAATCATGCCCTTGATGCAGATCTGGACTTCTGCCCGCTGAAACCAAGCAAACGCCTCTCCGCTGGCGAACGACGAAAGTTTCAATGGGACGGCCATAGTAACTGTGAGGGGGGAGGGCGGGAGGAGCGAGTCGACTTCCGGGGTCACCAATATGACAAGTCAAGAGTAGGTTGTGACTCACAGGCGGGATGAAAGCCACGGAGTTCTTTATTATAGACACATCGAGTATATATACACACTTGATACTGGCAAGAAGGTCACCAAATACAACATGCTATTTCTTGTCCAGCCGACAACCGGTTCGGTTATCAGTTAACAATGAAAAATAGGCAGACAGGTTCGGTTCATGCAAGTTGCTGTCAGTGCGAGGGGAGACCAAACATACAAAGGATAATACATACAAAAAAGAGAAATGTCGTTACTATGTACGATCGTGTGACACAAGGGTGGTACATAGTATTCTCTGTTTCTTATATAAGGACGTGAGCACTATCTAGTTTGGACATAGTTCCTCTCTTGTCCCTAAGTCCTCTCATATCTCCTCCAGACAATCCCTTCATGAAGTTTATATACCCAGGTATGAGCAGAGCTAATTAAGATGGACAGACATCATTTCCATAAAAGGGCTTTTTTTTCCTCTTTTTGACAATATGCGTTTCAATTGGTTTTCATTAAAACTTGAGACACTTTTAATTTAAGCTCAGTGTGTTTCCAAAATGCCGACGATAGTGGCTGATGATACATTTGAGCAAACACAACTGTAGTTGAATCTCATCTCGCTGCTCACACTTTGTTCATGAATCCCTTTTCTTGTTGTAATATCATATTACTTAAGTAATATTACCTGTACCCATGACATGTATCCCCCTCCCCCCCAAAAAAAATACACTGATTTTATTTCTTCAAAGCTTGTAAGGATAAGGATATCCAGAACTAAGGAACAACTCTGCTTGAAGCTTCAAATTAATATCAGAAAAACATTGTTCTTTACCACTCCATTCACACAGCACAATAGTGTAAAAAAAAAAAAACTCTTAATTCATTGATGAGGAAAAATCAAAATAAACATTCCTCTTGTTCTTAAGAATCTTTAGAAAGGCACTCAGCTATGATATTACTCTTTCCTTTTATATGAATTATCTTCAGATTATAATCTTGCAATTCTATACTCCAACGCATCGGGTGTTTATTGTTATTCCCAAATCTCTCCAAATGAGCCAACGAATTATGATCAGTACACAGATTCAAAACATGACTACTACGTACATAAATCTCAAAGTGTTCAAAGCTGCAACTAAACTAAACCATTTCTTCTCGAGATTTGAATAATTTGGTTAAGCTTCATTCAATTTCCTTTTATGATATGCGACTGGAGGCTTCGTCCCATTTCACTTCTTGCAACAAGAATCCTCCTATACCATTATCATTAATACCAATTGCTAAATTAAATTCCTTGCTAGAATCAGGTAACAATAATACTGGCTCGTGAAGTATGTGTGTGTATATATATATATATATATATATATATATATATATATATATATATATATATATATATATATATATATATATATATTTACTTATTTGTTCAAATTATCCAGAAACTGTTAGTGATAAATTACATTTAACAAATCTTTTAGATCATGATATTGAGTTATAGGACCCAAATCCCATCAGAAAATTCTATATTGTATGAGTCCAGAGGACACATTATTCAGTACGAAATGTTACATAACTATTTGATTGTTTCTGGCAAGAGTGATATTTTTTATTTTTTTAGTAATTCTGGTAAAAATGATAGATGGATCAGATATATTAAGCATTCATTTATGAAATTTAAAGTGTTACTAGGCAAAGTGATTTTCACTAACCAGGATTACTTAGATAGGATCGGAAATGCTAATTTCACTTTCAAGCTTGGTTTGGCGAAAGGTTATAGGCAAGTACCTTCTAAGTCTAAGAGGTAGGAAAATATCCGCATCTATAACACAGTCCGGTAGTTATGAACTTAATGGCATGCGCCTTTCATTTATATAATCTTATTATATTTTCATAAACTTTAGAAGATTTTTTAGCGAACTTTGTTTTAGATATGAAAAAAAATTTGTATTTTGGATGACCTCCATCACTTATTTAGAGTAAGTGGATCTCGGGGGGGGAAAAATGGATAATAAGAGCTATCATCAACTTTCCAATCCCAGAAGCTAAAAACCGAAAATTAGACTATTTGGATGCTTTCATATTTTTGTAAAGTTGAGGCTATTTTTGCAGAAAACCGTGCTTCCATAAATAATTTGCTAGTTATCTAAGAAATATTGCTTTAAAAAAATACCTAGATGAATATTTCGTAAAGAAACTAGGGATAAACTGTTTGATCACCAGAATTGACTACTATAACTCCAACTACTTCAATATACCAAATGCACAACTTAAGAAATTACACAACACAATAAACAGAGGAGCAAGACTGATAAAAGGTGTCCTACCTAGAGAAAGGATCTCCCCTATACTAATTGATGTACATTGGCTCTCGATTAAAGCTAAAATTGAATTTAAAATATGTACAATAATCCACCAAGTTATCAGACCTTGTCGTCCAAAATATCTAAGAGAATTGTTACATATTGTGCAGCCAAAAAATCTTCTAGACACAAAAATTGTTACAGATGTTTCAAGCTATTAGAACCTGATATTTGTCTTCTGTAGGCTCTGGAGCCTTTAGATATGCGGCCCCAGGACTATACAAAGGCTCCCAAGAGACATCCGAATAATTGAAGATATTGAGGCTTTTACAAGGAAACTGAAAAGTTTCTTTTTTTTCAGCGAGTGTTTTGAAAGTGATATCAAACAGTAAGCAAACAATACACATTGTGAAATGTTAAATGCTCCCAAAAAAAAACATCATAAAACGACCGAGGAGGTCATGCAGAGAGTAGGGCTCCCCTGTTGTACAGGGCCATATAAGCAGCCCTTGAAGTAAAGTATTATTGTTAGCAAGGAATTTAATTTAGCGATTGATATTAGTGACAATGGTATAGGAGGATTCTTGTTACAAGAAGTAAAATGGGATGAAGCATGCAATCGCATATCATACAAAGAAATTGAATGAAGCTCAACCAAATTATTCATCCTTCGAGAAGAAATGGTTTACTTTAGTTACAGCTTTGAACACTTTGAGATTTATGTACGTAGTAGTCATGTTTTAAATGTGTACTGATCACAATTCGTTAGCTCATTTGGAGACATTTAGGAATAACATTAAACACCCGATGTGTTGGAGTATAGAATTGCAAGATTATAATCTGAAGATAATTCATATAAGAGGAAAGAGTAATATCATATCTGAGTGCATTTCTAGAGATTCTTAAGAACAAGAGGAATGTTCATTTTGGTTTTTCCTCACCAATGAATTAAGATTTTTTTTCTTACACTATTGTGTTGTGTGAATGGAGTGGGAAAGAACAATGTTTTTCTGATATTAATTTGAAGCTTCAAGCAGAATTGTTCCTCAGTTCTGGATTTTTTTATCCTTATAAGCTTGGAAGAAATAAAATCTCTTTTTACATGATGCAGGAACGGGCGTGCAAATTTTGGTAAACATGGGTGCTTGTCATTCTCTTTTACCAAGGGAACTATTCATGAAACGACGTAGTCTGTCTAAGGCTGCTGACGTCTGCCTGGCAGCTGCCAATGGATCTACGATACCCACCTACGGCTACGAGAACCTCACATTATCTTTTGGAAATGGCAGATTTAATTATAAATTTCTTGATGCTGACGTCACATTGCCAATACTCGGTGCGGTTTTCCTTTCTCATTTCCACCTTCTGGTTGATGTCGTCCACCGGCGATTGGTCAACACAGACTCGTAATTGTCGACACCTCTTCACCCCGCCCCCTGCAACCTCGCTCTCAACATCAGCGCACCCACGGAGACCTACACCCACCACCTAACTTCGTACCCGGAAGTTTTCCGTTCAGAACTTCGCCAAACGCCCACGGCTCCTGCCAAACACGGTATTTATCACAATATAAAGACTACTGGACCCACAGTCTTCGCAAATTCAGACATCTGGCACCGGATCGATTGGCAACCACCAAACAGATGTTCACCGAAATGGAAGAAATGGGCCTTTGCTAAAAGGTCTCCAGCCCATGGTTGTCACCTTTACACATCGTCTTGAAGAAAGACGATTCCCTCACCCCGTGTGGGGATTACAGGTGGCTGAACATGCAAACAGAACCGAATCACTACCCTGCCCCATACATCGCCGACGTGAATTCCTACTTGCACAAAGCGATGGTTTTCTCCACCCTCGACTTCCTGAAGGGTTATTATCAGGTGCGTATGAACCAAGAAGACATCCCCAACACCGCCATCACCACTCCACTCGGTACATACACCTTCAATTACTCCTGTTTCGGCCTTCAAAATGCTGTGGCTACTTTTCAACGTCTCATGGATGGCATCTTAGGGGACCTGCCCATTTGTGTATGTTACTTGGACGACATACTTGTGTTCTCATCCTCAAAAGAGGAACATCTCCATTACCTGTGCATTGTGCTCGACCACCTACAACAAAACAGCCTTATAATCCGGCACGACAGGTGTACCTTTGGCGCCAATGAAGTATCGTTCTTAGGGCACTGCATCACTCCTGAAGGAGTCCATCCCCTCTCTGAGAAGGTAGCAGCCGCTCAGAACTTCCCTACGCTCTCGACCGTCATATCACGGCAAGAATTCTTGGACATGATCAACTATTATTACCCTTTTCTGCCAGCCATTGCTGCCACTCTAGCTCCTTCTATGCCTCCCTCAAGGATAAGCCAAATGACCCGAAGTGGGGTCCCCTTCCAGAAGCGGCCTTCTGCAACGCAAAGAATGCCCTATCAACCACTGCTGCTCTTACTTTTCCCGTCCCACATGCCCCTCTCCTTCTCTCCACCAATGCCAGCGACGTTGCTAATGGTGCAGTACTTGAACATGTGGTCAACGGCTCGCTCCGCCCATTGGCCTTCTTCAGTATAAAACGGTCCCAGGCAGAATCGGGTTATTCTATCTTCAATCGCGAATTGCTGGCGGTGCACTTGACTGTCCGTCACTTTCACCATTTCTTGGAAGGTATGCCCTTCATCATTCTCGAAGACCTCAGGCCTCTGGTGCACACCTACACTCAACTGTCTGATGCCTGGTTCGACCGCCAACGCTGACATCTCTTCACCGTGGCTGAATACAATTGCACCCGTCAACACCTCCCTTGGAAAATGAATCCCATTGCCGATGCCCTGTCAAGAAACATGTTGGCTTCCGTTCAACTGGGATTAGATTAAAATGCCTTGTCTGAAGCTCAACGACAGGATCCAGAGTATCAAGCATGTAGGATATCTTGCATCCTTCCGTTGGGAAGATGTCCCCCTCAATGACTCCAACACCACCCTCCTCTGTGACGTCAGAACTGGTAGACCACGATCGTGGATTCCTGCTCCCAAGCACCGACAGGTGTTTGATTTCATTCATGGCCGTTCATATCCATCACATCGTTCTACTTCACAGCTGCTGAAGACAAAGTTCGTTTGGCACGGCATTATTAAGGAAGCAAAGGATTGGGTCTGTGCCTGTACTTCTTGCCAAACTTCCAAAGTACATTGACAGACGGATTCAGGATTGGGTACATTTCCTCAACCTCAACGTTGTTTCGACCATATTCACGTTGATGTTGTAGGCCCCCTACCCAAATCACAAGGACATTATTACCTGTTTACCGTCATCGACCGCTCCATCCGTTGCCCTGAAGCCATTCCCATGGAAACTGCAATGGCTGCCTCATGAACATCTGCCTTACTTTCAGGATGGATAGCAAAATCTGGTATCCCTGAGCATATTACTTCTGACATGGATACCACTTTCACTCCTCAATTTTGGACATTATTAACGAATCTCCTGGGCATCCCCATACATCAAGCAACTGCGTACACCCCCGCTCTCAATGGATTGGTTGAAAGTTTTTATCGCACCCTCAAAGCAGCTTTGGTGTCTCGCTGGAAGGACTCTAACTGGTTTACTCTGCTTCCCTGGGTCCTCCTGTGACTAAGGACCTCTCTTAAAGATGCCCTGGATGTCTCGGCAGCTGCAATGGTGTATGTCGACCCTTTGATCATCCATGCCAAATTTTTTTCTTCTGCAACCTCCCCCAACGATCTCCAGCGCATACGTCACGTCATGGGAAAATTTACTCCATAATGCCAGACTTACAAGCTCCCAGCGAAGCGTCACATACCGACAGACTTGCCCTCTGCAACGCATGTCTTTCTATGCAGTGACACTACCAAGCCGCCGCTAACACCCCCTTATACCGGCCCTTTCCTTGTGATCCGGTGTAATCTGAAAGCATTCTTACTAAACATTCGTGGCAAAGAAGACTAGGTGTCCATTGATCGTCTATAACCTGCTTATCTTCTGCCATATGACCCGCCTACATTTCGCCTCTATAGATCAGGGCGCCCTGTTCAATATGTACAGTATGTCATTTTTTAGGTGGTGGGAGACATGTACCACCCGTGTGTCACACGACAGTATATAGTAACAACATTTCTCATTTTTGTATATATTATCTTTTGTATCTTTGCTCTCCGATCACACTGACAGCTTCTTGCATGAACCTGTCTGCCTATTTTTCATTGTTAACTGTTAACAGAACCGGTTGCCAGTTGGACAAGAAATAGCATTATGTATTTTGTGGCCTTCTTGCCACGAACAAGTGTGTATATATACTTGATGTGTCTATAATAAAATACTCAGTTGCTTTCATCCCGCTTTTGAGTCACAACCTACTCCTGGTTCGTCACAACTAGAAATCTGATAGAGCTAATATTCAACCTTCCATTTATACAACCAAATCCTGTTATCTTTGAGAAGAAGAGACTATTTGAAGCAGCCAGTCCCAGTAGCTAACCCTGTGTGCAGCCTGACCTTATTTCTACACCTCATAGAATTCTAGGAGGAAACTTCTGATGTCCCATCTTGATGGCACTCTTTTTTGACGTCCTCAAATCCAAAGTATTGGAGCCAGTTT
>NC_090726.1:56445119-56450119 GCF_036898095.1 Palaemon carinicauda | reverse complement strand
TAGTTCAAGTCAAGTTATTACCTAATTTCAGATTGTTACATGTTTTTCTTAATATAAGAATTGTTCAGACCTAATTATTTCCAGTGTCGTAATATATATATATATATATATATATATATATATATATATATATATATATATATATATATATATATATATATATATATATATATATATATATATATATATATATAGAATATGATTATATTTGTAAAGATTCTTCTTGTATCCTATTAGGAACTACACTAAGTTTTAAATAAGTCTTAACTTTGGATATTCAGTTTTTCATATATTGCTGTCTGGGAGTTACTTAACTGTCTCAGAATTCATGTATTATACTTTAAAGTTTAACAGTTTTCAATGTAAAAGCAATTGAGTGAGTTGGAATTCGAGAGGTGGATCCACTTGCTAATTGTATATATATATATATATATATATATATATATATATATATATATATATATATATATATATATATATATATATATATATATATATATATATATATATATATATCATATTATATGTTTGGTTGCCAGTCATGAGCCATAAAATAATACAGTTTTATTGCCCAGACCAAGGGAGCCCTATCATATAAAATATTTTGGTGTCTAGACCCTTGGGATCGAGTGAGTCTTTTTTAAATATTGGTGACTACAGGGCCATGTTTTGATTAAAGGTTTCTTTATAATTCAGTTTTTTTTTTTGGATTTTGAATAATGCTAGTGGGTTTTTTAGCGAAGCATTAATTATTGTAGAATTAAAAGATAGCATAGTTCAATATCCAAGAGCTTTTAGATAACCCAAGTGTTTAGTAATTGTATGAAGCTAAACCTCAGTGGCTCTCTATGTTAATGGCATGCGGCAGCCATGCAACATTGGGATGATTAAGGCCCAAATCAAGTGTCTATCCTTAGAAGCGTAGATAACTCGGAAAAGTTTTCGGAATAGAATATTGTGGCAGCTTGTGAACTGTTGGAGGAAGCTATGGAAATTTTTATTAGAGAAGCAAGGGCCGGTTGACCGTCGAACTGAAGGCAAGAATATAGAGGCTGAGATTCAATGAACTGCAGAAGAGGAAAATTTGATCAAATTAAAGGTGATAGCAAAGCAAGAAGAAGAGAAAAAGGAAAAACAACATGCGGTAGAGATGGAAGCGAGGGAAATCGTAAGAAAGGAAGAAAAAGAGAGAAGAAATGAAGAAAAAGAGATGGAATAAGCAGGGTATGCGTTGGAGTTGGAATTGTGCATGCCCGTTCCCAGTTGACCCCACAAACTGAGACGGTCCCTGCTGAGCACGATCCGGTGTTTATTGTGTCGGAAGCAAAGAGGTTAATTCCAAGCTTCACATATGAGTCTCCAGATAAGTTCTTTGATCATTTTGTAAAGGTCGCAGTGAGGATGAAATGGCCTGAAGATAAATGGTTTGTGTTATTGCAGAGTGTGCTCTTTTGGAGAGCCGCAGGGCTTACTTATCCTTATCTTAGGTCCAGACAATGGAGTATCAATAAGTGAAGAGGAACGTGATGCAATTGTATTAGATGACCACTGAATATTATAATGAAAGGTTCTGAAGTTTGAAAAAGTACAAGAAAATACTTTCCTGGATTATACTTATAAGGTACAACAATGTTTTAAGAGATGGACAGAGGCTGCTAGCGTAAAGGAGAATGCTGATTTAGAAGAATTGCTAATACTAGAGCAGTATCTACGAAGAATTCCTGAATACATTCGAAAATACTTGAGAGAGAGAGAGAGAGAGAGCGGAAGAAACTTGATAAATCCACTTCGCTGATTGAAGATTATAATATCATGTGTCATAAACGCTCCTCAGGTACGAATTCTCATTCGTCGTTCCGACCAAGTGTCAAGTATTCACCGAACCATGTAAACCAGTTCAATAATAACAACGGGAACAAGTTTAACAGACACAATGGTAGCAGCACTGGTACTGTCCCTGATCATAATGTGATAGTACCACAGCAACAAAAATCGAATTGTCCTTCTTCAAGTATCGTGATGGACGTGCACAAAGTTGATATTTTCTGTTTTAAGTATGACAAGAAAGGCCATATTGCTAAGGAATTCTGGTCAAACCAACCGAAAGCAGTCGCCCAGGTGATTAAGGATAATTCGACTTGACAGAATACAGACTAAGCAGCAATCGGGAAAGGACGGAGAGGAAAATGAACCAATCAGCGTTTACAGGATCAACAGGATGAACCCAAACAGCATGGATGCATGTAAACCATAAATTTATGAAGGTATGTTAGCAGCAATAGATAGGAGTGAGCAAACACTGGTCAGGATATTATGCGACACAGGATGTAATCCTAGTGTGGTGGTACTAGGAGTACATCTCATGGTGGAACAGTCTCTCACAGGGGACTAAATTATTTTGAAGGGAATGGGAGATGAGAAGGTCACCCCTATTAGCCGATGAAAACATTCAAGCGAGGTGGTGACAGGTACTTTTGCCTTTGCGGTGAAGGATATATTGGCTGTAGGAGTAGATGTACTTCTGGGTAATAAGGTTCGTCGAGTGCCCTCCGTACCGTGTCCTATTAGAGCGATGAATCCTTTGAAGTATAGTCCTACGACTGAACTTGTGAAGGACTACCTATCTCTGGTTCCTAGTTGTGTTACTAGTAGTAGTATGAAGAAGAAAGTGACTGCAGAAGAAGAAATCGAAGGAGTGATGAACTTAGAAGAATTGTTTTGCAAAGAAGAATAATCCCTTAATATCAGACAAGAGGAGAATTCCCAAGTAAGCCTGAGTGAAGAGGAATGACAGATAAAAGTACATAAGGACAAAGAAAAAATGGACCTGGTAGAAATGAACTTTCAGGATCTGTTTTTCGAAGAAAAGGTTTTCCATGATGATACGTAAGAAGGGAACTCAAGAGTAGGCCCAAGTGAAAAGGAATGAGCGATGAGTGGACTAGAGGACAAATAACAAAAAGAAATCGAGGAAGCAATGAACTTGAAGGATTGTTTTTTTAAAGAAGAGGATTCCCTTGATAGTACACTGGAAGAGAATTTGCGAGTGGGCCCGAGTGAAGAGGAATGACAGACGACCGGACATGAGGACAAAGAAGGAAAAGAAATCGAAGGAGCATTGAACTTGCAGGATTCATTTTCTGAAGAAAACATTCCCTTAATGACACACAAGAAGAGAACTCAAGAGTATGTCCGAGCAAAGAAGAACAACAGATAAATGGACAAGAGGACAAAGAAGAAAATAAATTGAAGTAGTGATGAACTTGGAGGTTTCGTTTTCCTAAGAAGAGGATTCCCTTGATGATATGCAAGAAGAGAGCTTACGGATAGGCCCAAGCGAAGAGGAACGACAGACACGCGGACAAGAGGACAAAGAAAAAATTGACTTGGAAGAAATAGGAATTTCAACATTAGATGCAGGACTAGAGAGAAGGGAAAGGCTGATAGGATTGCAACGGAAGGATGCAACGTTAAAAAGGTTATTTTACTGTGTGGTGGACAAAATGGAGGCACAGCAGTCTCAGACCTGTTATTATCTTAAGGATGGAGTGCTTATGAGGAAGCATGGACCCACCAATATCCCTGGAAACGCCGAATTGGTGATATATCGGCAGATATTATTTCCTACATCGTTAAAAAGACAGGTGATTGCTCTCGTGTACGAAACCAGACCTATGTGGATAAGGAAGATGGCAGAGAATATAATGAAACACTTTTTCGGGCCTGTCATGCATAAGGACGTGAGCTAATTTTGCCATGCATGTCACATATATCAAATGGCTGAAAAGCCCAACAAGTGCATCAAGGAAGCTCACTCATGCTCGATGAAAGTAAGAGTAGAACCCTTAAGGAAATGACTGAAAAAAATAATAGCAGAAAAATGGAAGGACCGAGAGAAAACTGAGGGAGAATATGTGAAGAATTTGAGGAAAAGGATCGGTGAGATAAGAAAATTTTTTCTTGAAGGCATGAAGACGATGAGTTAAGGAAAAACAAAAAAAAAGTTTGATAAGAAGAGTACTAACCGACAGATTACAGGACCCTTCAGCAAAGGACCCAAAAAAAATATTGGGAGCTACATGAAAGGATTGAGATGAAATGGGCAAAGGAAATATCAATTATTTCAGGGAAGGAGTCAGTGAGTTGAGGAAATTTTCCTAAAAAGGCATGAAAACACTTCAAGGATGAGCAAAGAAAAGGTTTGGTATGAAGAGTATGAGCAGACAGATTCCGGTAGGACATCAGGTATTGGTTTATTCACCGAAAAGATTCCCTCTCGCCAACAAGTTCCCAGAACCATTCCGGATTTTTGTGGAGAGCAGTCAGCGAACCTACGATATCGAGATATCAGGAAAAAAGAAAAATCTGAGGAATGCCATACCACATTCGAAACTGATACTTCAAGCACCAGATTTCACCTAGAAATTCCTTATCCAAGTGGATGCATCGCAAAACGTGATTGGAGCTGTCTTAATGCGAGATGAAGAAAGAATTCTTTATCTCTTATGCCATACCGTTGTGATGAAAAAGTGTTTAATTCCCGTAAATCGACCACAAAACGAGATTACATCGTTCATAGATTTTAAACCTTTAACTTCTATGAATAAGAGGAAAAATGATTATACAAGGTTAACTAGGTGGTCATTATGTTTGCAACCATATTGTAATAATGTAAACTATTAATCAGGTAAAGATAACTAACATGTAAAGCTAAAGTGGTTGCAGATTATTTATCTCGGGTTGAATCGATAAATTCAAGCGCGGAATAAATAATATGTTTGGGTAGGAGCTATCTTACGAAGCTGGTCTAGTGTTGAGTAAATAGCGTAGTTTATTAATAATTTTATTTATTTATATTATTTTCATAAATACATTGAAGAGATGATACCCAGCCTGTAAAATGAGCTCCCTTCATATATATGTAAGTATTTTACGTAAATCTTATAAGACCTTCATCATTAAGTTCATTGTATTCATTATTCAAGTTAGTAAATGTAAAT
>NC_090726.1:56437619-56440119 GCF_036898095.1 Palaemon carinicauda | reverse complement strand
GCAGTCTGCAAATTAAATGTTGGCAGTTTAGTGGCGAGGGGCACCGACGAGATGAATGCTCCTCCCAGAGGTCCCCCCACTGTTACACTTGTCAGACATGCAGTAATCTATTTCGACAGTGCTCAGTAAAACACACCCAGGGCGGGCGGGCTGTGGCACACGCACACCTCCCCCCACCCAAAATCCGAGGAAAAGGAAATTAAGGAAGGGGGAGAGGAGGGAGTATGATACCCCACCGCATGACATCACAACCAGTAGCTGAGGAAGCGGTGACGACAGATGTGACAGAGCAGGCACTGGGACCTTCATCAGTACCCCTGACCTCACTCCCGGAGCATTAGGGGGCAGCGGCATTGCAGCTGAGGTCATTAGCCCGTACCTCATATCTCGTAATGGCCGTCCAGGAATGTTAGCAGTTAGGATCGACATGCAAGATAAATCCATTCGAGCACTGATCAACACAGGAGCCAGTGCTTCATTGATTGAAAAAAAAAAATCTCCTCAAATCCACTACAGTCAGCGTCATCCATTGTTCTTGACACACCATGATGAAATAAACTACTTATAAACCATACAACAATTGTCAAATTCAAGGTGGGGTCTGTGAAGTTTACACATGATTTTTTTGTCTTGCCCACCTTGGAAATTCCAGGAATCAAGGCTATTCTGAGGATAGATTTTATCTCAAATAATCAAAATTTGCATTTTCGGGGAATAGATACAATAACAGTAAAAGCAGGAGGGTACATTTTGCTGATAGAAAGTCATGAGAGAATAAGTGCGCGTGAAAGCTTGGAGAAACATTTAAGTAGGGTAACAGCTGTACCTGAGAGAGGAAAAGTGCTGTCTCCCCAGACCCTTACGTGCATATCTGTGACCCTGTGTCGCCCCAAGGTAGTTGTTAAACCCCATGACAATTGGGCCCATATGATATTAGAGGGTTTGGCAGAAATAAAAGAGAACAGAGCTGATATAACGATAGTTAATTTGTCAAAGAAAATTGTTTTAGAAAGTGATTCTCTGTGAGTTATGTGGAATTGCTAATAATGGGATGTTGGGAGCCAAAACTCCAGCCCCCATAGACAAACGCACTCAGAATTTGATCATACAAGCGCGAAAATCATGTCCATCAGAATATCAGCCTGTAGTTAGTGACATTGTCAATAATTATTCCGATGTAATTGCAATAGGAGAAGAGCCGCCCGGGATGATTGATCAATTTCCCTTTAGCATTGAAACTGAGCAGGTAGAGCCGATCAGGTCAAGGCCTTATAAGGTATCCATTCATTTCCACGGAGAGATAAAAAGGGAAATTAATAATTTAAGGGAACAAAGGGTAATCGAGGAGAGCGAATCCCCCTTGGCTTCTCCAATTGTAGCTGTTAGGAAAAAGGATGGCTCGGTAAGATTGTGTTGATTATAGGAAATTATATGCAGTCACTAAGGATAATGCATTTCCATTGCCCTTGATCGAAGAATTACTTGTGAAAGTACGAGATAGCAAATATTTTACAACTGTTGATTTAAAATCAGGATACTATCAAATACCCATTCACGAAGACAATAAATGTGAAACGGCATTTATAGCTAACGATCAATTATTTCAGTTTAATTTTCTTCCTTTCAGCGTTAAAAATGCTCCAAGTTATTTTTCTAGAGTAATGATGGCTGTTTTATCGCCCTTAATTGCCTATAATGTTCTTGTTTATTTATATGATATCATTATTACAGGGAAAACGGACGAAGAACATAATAATAATATTCGTAAAGGTTTAGAAGCATTGCCATGTAATTGTATGAAAATAATTTTGTTAAAGTGCAAATTTTTCTGTAAACAGGTCGAATTTTTAGGTTACATAATAACCCCAGAAGGTATCCAACCTTGCCACCGTAAAGTAGCGGCTATTAGAGATTTCCTAAGGCCAGGTAACTCTAAGGAATTAGCTTGATTCCTAGGATTTGCTGGGTATTACCGTAAATCCATAAGTGGTTTTGGAGAGATAGCGAGACCCTTAGATGCTTTAAAGAAACAAAAAGTAATAAATTGGGGAGTGGAAGAAGAAAGGGCAATTAACCATTTGAAAGTTGCCTTAACTAGCAATGAATTACTCGCATATCCTAGATTTGATCGCCCGTTTTTAGTAACAACAGATGCGAGTAGCTTAGCTATTGGTGGCGTAGTTTCTCAATGAAATGATAAAGACAGAGAGCGATACATTTGTTGTGCTTCCTGAGCGTTAAAAGGGGCAGAAAAGAATTATAGTACATTCGATCGAGAGGCTTTGGCTACTTTTTGAGTTCTAGAGAGGCATCGGTTCTTTTTATTACTTCAGTCAATTGAGTTGCAAAGTGATCATCGCCCCTTACGTGATTTGTATTATAAACAGGATTTGACCTCTCGTCAAGCGAGATGGAATGAGAGATTGTTAGATTTAATATAAAGGGTTTTAACCACATAGAAGGTAAAGCTAACAAGGTAGCTGATGCTCTCTCTAGAGGT
>NC_090726.1:56430119-56432619 GCF_036898095.1 Palaemon carinicauda | reverse complement strand
TACCATTGCCAAAACATCAATTAGTTATCTATTTGAATATATTTGATGATCACTTAATTTAGTTTAGTAAGGCGATCCTTAATCCCATGGCTTTATATAATTCAAAATCCTTGATGAAATTTTTTTTCGATTTCATGCTTCAACGCATTATATTTCCGCTCCGGTTTATACCCTTACATAAGAATATTGCTATTATTTTATAGTTTCTCGACTAATTTTAGTTCACTAGCAGTATCCTGTAAGCGAAACATAAATGAGTATGGTAATATAATTATTTTCAAAATCTAAATATACTTTGTATATCTTTGATAATTTATTACAAGAAATTGACGATGGGTGAATGGGAGAAGAACGTAGATCAGGAATGTACTTGACCTAAAATGTTAAAAATGTATGTCTCCAGGCAAGTTTTGGCCCACAAATTTTGATGATTTGGTAGGTATAGTGATCTAATTTTGATATATAGAGAGACATGTCTAGTTCCTGAAGGTTAAACTAGAATTAAAACTTTTATCTTTATGTTTACAAAGAGAGAGAGAGAGAGAGAGAGAGAGAGAGAGAGAGAGAGAGAGAGAGAGAGAGAGAGAGAGAGAGAGAGAGAGAGAGAGTGAGTTAAGCTATATACTATACACTATTCCAAATCAACAAGGATTTTTTTATAGAAAGAGAATGGGTGATATGGGAATCCAACGTTGTGTAAGATATGTGTATAGTTTTACCTTCACATTCCAATATATAATATTGAAGTGAACAGAAATGTAGAGAATTGTACAGCAGAGATCCAGTGATGTATCACATAACCCCCATCATCGAAGTTACAAGAGGGAAAAGGGCTCAGAGGTTTTTCAGAGATTGGTAAAGCCTTCCAAAGAGGGACCTTAGAGAGGAAGGAAAGGGTGGGATCCCTTTGAGTGTTGAAAAATGTAGGAAAAAAAATTATACAAAGAAGATCTTTGTTTGCAATAGTCAAGGTTTGAGATCAATTCCCACCCAGTTTTAACTGCAAGAAAATTCTCTTTAACAGGTTAAAAAGAAGCAGGCCAATAACTGGACATGCAGGTACTGACATATTTAATTGTATGAGTGTTTTTAGTGCTTTACATAAAGGAAACCAGCCAATCATGATAACAAAACAACAGTAAATAATTCCCTTTAATCAATCACCTAAACTAAATCTCAAGAGATTGCTACACCTAAATATAATCCATAAAATAAAGCAGTTGTTCTTGCCGATATCTTTTACAAATCATCATTTTAATTCGCTTCCGTTTCATTTTATAGGTAAAATGCTGCGTTTCTATCATTGCTTACATTATTGGCCTAGTTATCAGGATGACTGAAAAATCTGTAATATTTTTTTTTTCTTTTTTTCTACAAGCAAAGTTTGTAATATTTTACAAATAGTGTTCACATCGAGAAAAACAAAAATATCCACCTTCATATGTGAGAGTACTATATTTCGCCATAATACCACCTCTATCCAGAAAAAATAATTTTCCTCAACAGCAACATCTCAAAATCGATACGATCTTAAGGAAACTAAAAATGATATCGGAGGCCAACAAATTTGAGTAAATGTAAATATAAGTGAATCTGTTTGTGATTGGATTGTCTTAATGAAATGCTCGTGGAAACATTATGCTTATCACGTTGTCAGCCAATTAGTAGTTGTACACTTCTTTGCTTAAATATCTATGTGTGAGTTTTCTAGCTAATAAAAATCTTCCAGGTAACAGAGGAAAAGATTGTAGCACTAGTGATAGCATTGCAGGATTAATTATGAAACTAAATAAGAAATATAACCTTAAGATCATTCAAACCTGTACATCACCAGCAACCAATACAAGGGAAGAAATTTAAACTTTTTATGAAGATCCTGAGATGTCTATGAGAAGACATAAGACTCAATTTACATTTTTTTTATTACTTCAGTGCTAAAATAGGTCAACAAAAGAGAGGAGAATCATCAGTAGGTAAATTTGGAGTAAGCTCAAAGAATGATTGAGGAGATATTCTGGTAGATTTTTCTGAGAGTCAATCTTGAAATAAGGATTACCTTTTTTATAAAAAAAAAAAAAAATCATGAAAATATTATATAGAAGAACTCAATTGGACCGAAAGTAAATTGATTTTATTCTGGGTGAAAAGCCAACTTGGATAAAGATGTGACAGTGTTATATAAGTTGAAGTCAAGCAACCAAAGAGTGGTGAAAAATTAATATTTTTTCCTTTTACATAAAAAAAAGAAAAAGTAATTTTAAGATAGAAAATAGACACTCGTGTAATAAGAGAAGAAATTGAAGGGCATGGTTTAGCAATAGAGAGTAGGTACTCCCAGTTACAAGGTAAAATGGAACCAAGTAAGGAAGACAAGAACAGTAATCAGTCGGAACTTGCATTGGAATCAGCACAAGAGACAGGTGGTAAAGTTCCCCAAAAAGATCATGAAAAACCATTAGGAAAGCCCAAAGACCTAAAAAAGAAAATATTGGAAATAAGG
>NC_090726.1:56417619-56420119 GCF_036898095.1 Palaemon carinicauda | reverse complement strand
ACAAGTTGAGAAGGAAAAAAGAGAGAAGACAGGAGGAAAAAGAGATGGAAGAAGCCAGACATGTGAGGGATCCCGTGTTTAATGTGACAAATGCCACCAAGGTTAATTCCAAGGTTCACAGAGGAGGCTCCTAATGAATACTTCGATAATTTGAAATGGTCGCATTTATGATGCAATGACCAGAAGAAAAATAGTCTGTGTTATTGCAGTGCGCTCTTTACGAAAGACCGCAGTGCATACCTTTCCTTATCTCAGTACCAGAGGAAAGGTGTATCAAGAAGTGAAGAGGAGCGTGCTGCAAGCTTATCAGATGAGCCCTGAATATTATAATGAAAGGTTCCAATGTTTGGGGAAGGACGAGAAAATAACTTTCCTGGATTACTCTTATAAGGTACGACGATGTTTTAAGAGGTGGAGAGAAGCTGCTAACGTGAGGGAAATGGCTGATATAAAAGAATTGATAGTACTAGAACAGCATCGAGGAGGAATTCCTGAACATATTTGAACATACTTGAGAGAGAGAGAGAGAGAGAGAGAGAGAGAGAGAGAGAGAGAGAGAGAGAGAGGGAGGGGGGGGGGTGTTGAAGAACCTTGATAAAGCCGCTGCGCTAGGTGAAGATTATAATATTATCAATTGTGATCTCTCCTCGGGCATGAAGTTTCAACCGTCGTTCCGACCAAGTGTCAAGAATTCGCCGAACCATGAAAACCAGTCTATTAATAACTATGTGAACAAGTTCATCAGTTACAGCGGAAGTAGCACTGGTACTGTTTCAAAGCAGAATGCGATAGTACCACAGCAACAATCGGCGAATCGTCCTCCTTCAAGTATCGTGAAAGATGCTCAGAAGGTTGATATTGTCTGTTTCAAGTGTGGCGAGAGGCCACATCGGTAAGGAATGTTGGTCAAACCAACTGAAAGCAGTCGCCCAAGTGATTAGGTATAATTCACCTTCACAGAATGGGAAGACAAAGAAACAATCGGGAAAGGTAGAAGAGGAACATAAACCAGGACAAACCCAAACAGCGTGGGATGTAAGAAGCCAGACATGTGAGGGATCGGGAGCTGTTGAATGATCGTGCAAAGTTGGCAACGCAGACAGAGGCGATCCCTGCTATGCAGGATCCCGTGTTTAGTGTGACAAATGCCCAGAGGTTAATTCCAAGGTTCACTGAAGAGGCTCCTGATGAATTCTTCAATAATTTGGAACGGTCACATTTATGATGGTGTGTTAGCAGCAATAGACGGCAGTGAGCGAACCCCGGTCAGGATATTGCGCGAAACAGGTTGCAACCATAGTGTGGTGATACGAGAACACCTTCTTGAAAAAAGTTATCTATACAGGAAATTTTAGTAATAAAACTCAAACAAAATAAAACTCTTAAATTTAATTAAAGGTTTCAGAATAGTTTTTTTTTTTTTAATTTAGGTTAAATATTTCTAAATTTCTTGAAAGGATGTTCGGTTTGGGTAACTATAAAAATCGTTTGAGAGTATCCTTAAGAGGACCGACCTTGTGTCATAGGGTAACGACAAGGGGGTGAAAGTTTCGGTCCTTCCCAATTTCCCGCAACTTCAAGAGAGCCCTGAAGAAAAACAAACAAACATTCTATTACCCCCTAATAATAATAAACTTAGATAGTAACGACAATGGGGTAACAACTGCAAAAACCTAAATTAGCATAAACCCATCTCGAAAAATAAAATAAAGAATTAGAGTTAAAGGATCCTTCAAAAACTTATATTTATATATAGGAACATTACTTCCATGAAGCTGATCCTAGAAATTAGATTTTCGAGATGTTAAAATAAACGAATAGTATCCGAAGATAAAACAAATTACTTACAGATTATTATGTAGTTTTTTATGCTTCAATAGGTATATACTTAGTTTAATAAGATATGTTAATATGAATCAGTAAATATAACGATTAAATTCAGGACTATTAAGCAAGTTTGCAAATAAGTGTGCCATCATTTCCATTGGTGAAATGATAAGAAGGCTAGGATCACTTTAGAAATAGACACCCATCATTTCGTTGTGACGTACCTTAAAGCCTTATCGGCACCTCGGAAGTTCGGCAATAAATGAAGTATATCCTGTGTCTAAGATGGTAAGAGACATGTCTTCGTTGCTGGCAAGACTTGAGCAGGAGCGGTGATTTGGGCACAGTTCGTTGTAATTAGCCGTCCATTATTAATATAACCGTCGAGCTTGAAAGAAAAGCAACCGGCTCTATGTTGATTCCACCAACCAAACCAACTAACTGACTGGTACGAATTTTCCAAACAGACTCAACTACGACTGTCTCAGCTGCTCAGCGTTTCCTTTCCTCGGAAAACAAAAGAAACAAACAGTAGTAACTGCTCGTTAACAGTTGTTATACCTTCGAGACTTAAAAGGTGTTTACCGTCACAACGAAAATATAATTACATATTCCCTTTATAAGCTAGAAGTAAACATAGAAAAACTCAATTAAATTTACTAAATTATACTAA
>NC_090726.1:56402619-56407619 GCF_036898095.1 Palaemon carinicauda | reverse complement strand
GACTATAGTATCTGTCTGGCCGGGCTTCGAACCCTAGTCCAGGACACTTGTGTGACATTGACCTTACCACTTAGCCACGGAGAAAGATGACATTCAATGACAATTTTTCTGTATATATACCTGTCGAATTCAGGTTTTTTTTTTTCTTAGAATTGAAATCAAACTATTTCACCGTCGTATGTAATTGGTAGGTTTGTGACTTTACATTTGATTATTGGACGCCAGTTAGCTACGATGGTGAAGATGGGTTGATTTCAATTCTAAGTACAAAAAATCCTGAATTCGACAGGCATATGTAGAGAAAAATTGTCATTGCCTTTTATCTTTCTTCGTGGCTGAGTGGTATGGTCAATGTCACACAAGTGTCCTGGACCAGGGTTCGAAGCCCGGCTGGACAGACACTATAGTCTTTGAGTGATTTCGCCTTGGGCTCTGATCAAAAGGTTGTTAAGAAAATCCAGACTTTATTGTGTTATTATACATATGGCTTATTTAAAATATGAAAAACACATTTAAATGTGCTAAATTTATCATTAATCCAATGCCAAGTCACAAAACTACCAATTAGCTATTATGATGAAGATAGGTTGATTTCAATTCTGGGTACAAAATAACTGAATTCGACAGGTATATGTACAGAAAATTTGTCATTGACTTTTATCTTTCTTCGTGGCTGAGTGGTATGGTCAATGTCACAAAAGTATCCTGGACCAGGGTTCGAAGCCTGCCGGACAGATACTATAGTGTTTGAGTGATTTGTCATTAGGCTCTGATCATGTGGTTTTTATATATATATTCTTTATATATTATATATATATATATATATATATATATATATATATATATATATATATATATATATATATATATATATATATATGTATATATATAAATATATAGATATATATATATATATATATATATATATATATATATATATATATATATATATGTGTGTGTGTGTGTGTGTGTGTGTGTGTGTGTGTGTGTGTGTGTGTGTGTGTGTTCGTGTATGTCAAGACCCTTGTCGGGCTATGGTGCAAGTTCCTATTGCACGAATAGGGAGGTTAGTGATGGAATTTTTATACGATATAAAATTGGTCAGTGGTAACAAAAACACTTGGGAAAACTTAACAATATTTATTACCAAATTTTTTTTTGAAAAGCCAACCTTGTGACTACATAACAATTTAACAAATTAACGTTAAGCAATTAATAATTAACACTTAACAACTAATAATTATCAATTAACACTTAGATAACAACTAACAATGAACGCTTATCCAATTGATGATTAACAACACTCCCCAACGGGAAACAACACACTCTCAACGAGAGAGAGTCAAATAATTAAACACCCAAATGGGGAAGCAACAACATTCCTAACGGGAAACAACACTCTCTCAACTAGAGAGTAAAAAAAAAAAAAAAATCTTAAAAAACTAATCTAAACAAAAACACTAAATACCTAAATGTTCTCACACTCTTTGAGGCTGGAGAAAAACAACCACAGCTCCAAATAAGGAGGCGGCTCCACACTACTACTGTAGGGAGTACAGCTCTGTAGGACTCCTCACCAAATTATTAATTGTTAGACGAAAATAATGCACATCTTACAATCACTGTGACAAGAAATAATTTTTCACATAAGTCTATTGAGTGACATGATCATTCAGATTCTTCATAAACCTTTGATAGTTTAGGTGATTCCCTTCAAACTTTAACACATGTAAAGAAGTGTAATCATTGTTATTTTCTGTTTTTTAAATAGCTGTTTAATGATTCTGTAAGAGGACTGTATTTTAACATACATGTTAACTCATATATAGTAACAAACCAAGAGTGATTTAGTCTTTTGACACCTCTTTACTTTGTGTAAAACATATGTATATATATATATATATATATATATATATATATATATATATATATATATATATATATATATATATATATATATATATATATATATATATATATATATATATATAATACATACATACACAAAGACTTAGTTTATGCCGGCTTGATAGATTAGTGTTACGATTTTTTCTTATTGTGATATATATCATGGTTTCAAACTAATAAATGACCGTTTTCATGCATAAGAATTAATAAAATTTGAGTTTTTTGTTAGCCACACTGCAGTATCATATAAAAGAATATGAAAAAGTAGGTTGCATAGTAGAAAATACGATGTTAAAGATTATGGTAGATGAATTTCTTCTTACAACAAGGTTGAGGAAATATTTGTACATCAAAGTTATCCACTGTCACAGGATGTGGTCATGTAGTCTTGCATTTTGCATGTGTACGTTGAATTTTATATAATGTACATTGTCCAATAAGAAACCGGTGTTGACTCTGTAACAGAGGATGGTATAGTTTCCAGCGATACCAAATTTCGCGACAAATAGTGATGCATACCTTTCATGAATAAATTTGAAAAAGGTCATTCATCGGGCCTGACCGGGATTTGAACCCGGAACCTCTCGCACCCTAAGCGAAAATCATACCCCTAGACCATCAAACCGTTATAATTACGCTATAACAAGGCACATCTTAACATCACTGTGACATAAAACAATATTTTTCAAGAGAAATATGTTATCCTTTATATGTAGGGACAAACCAATAATTATGCTGGTTATGTTAGACTTCCTATTGAACAAGATGTAAAAAGTTTTGATAACAAGTAGTGTCTAATAGAAAATATGTTTAAGATTAAGGTAAATCTTTTTTTTTTTTTCTACACGGTTAATGAGAAAATATTAGTAACCTATAGCATCTATAGTGATAGATTGTGTTCACACACGTTTGGATGCAGCATTTTGTGTTGAGTTGACTCCAAATTGTTTGGATATTTTTTTAGAGTATGACAAATTACATTTCCAGCATTACTGAATCTCTCGACATACAATGATTCAAACGTTTCATGTATGAAAATGGTCATTTATTTAGCCTGACCGGGATTTGACCCCGGAACCTCTCGCACCCTAAGCGAAAATCATACCCCTAGATCATCAGGTCAGTCATGTTGTATTATAGAAAGGCACATCTTAGCATTACTGTGACAGAAAACATTATTTTAATAGAGAAAATTGGTTATTGCTTAATGAATAAGGAACAGCTATTAAATGATTTTGCCATTCAGAATCTTCATGAACCTATGGTAGTCTTGGAGATTCGCTTCAAATTTTCACATGTAATGAAATTTAATCATTTTAATTCTCACCGATTTGCTATCTAATGACACTGTAACTTAAAATGATTAACCTGCATGTTAACCTACATATGTAGGGACAAACCAATAACTATGCTGGTTATGTTAAGACTTCCTATTGAACAAGATATAAAATGTTTTGATAAAAGGTAGGGAGTCTAATAGAAAATGTTAAAGATTGAGATAAATCTTTTTTTTTTCTACACGGTTGAGAAAATATTAGTAACCTATAGCTATCTATAGTTATAGGTTGTGTTCACACATGTTTGAATGTAACATTTTTTGTCGAATTGACTTCAAAGTTTTTGGATATTTTTTTAGAGTATGACAATTTACATTTCCAGCATCACTGAATCTCTTAACATATAGTGATCCAAATGTTTCATGTATGAAAATGGTCATCCTTTGGGCCTGACCGGGATTTGAACCCGGGACCTCTCGCACCCTAAGCGAAAATGATACCCCTAGACCATCAGGCCAGTAATGCGTCAGGAAAATAATGCAGATATTAGCATTGCTGTTGAACATAAACCATTTTTCTCAAAAGGGACCATTAGTTATTGCATGATAAATAAGATACAGAGCCTATGATAGATTTGTCGATTTTCTTCAAATTTTAACACTTGTAAAGAAGTTTACTAATTGTTATCTCTCCAAATTTTTGAGTGTTTAATGATATTATAACTTAAAATTACTTTTAAGCTTTCTGTTAACTAAGACATGAAGCATTAGGAAAGTCTTCCTATCTTATTATACTCAATCATCTCAAACATTTTCTTATGGATGTAGGAATTTGTGTATAGACATTGTAATATATGTATATATACACACACACACACACACACACACACACATATATATATGTATATATATATATATATATATATATATATATATATATATATATATATATATATATATATATATATATATATATATATATATATACATTTCTGTGAAAAAACCTTAGTTGGAGAAGCAGGATGCTATAAGCGCAAAGGTTCCAACAGGAAAAATATGAAAGGAAACTATGAAGTGAAAAAGTACAAGAGAAGTAATGAAGATTATATGAAAAAAAAAAAAAAAGATGATCAATAAGATTGTGTGCTAGACTGTACCCTCAAGCAATAAGATTGTGAGCCAGACTGTACCCTCAAGCTAGAAAACTATCTTCATAGTTTAGTGTTATGAAATTTTGATTAATGTACTTTAAATCATGGGTTCAAAGCAATACATGACCGTTTTCATACATAAGTAGTTAAAGTTTGGTATATTGGCGGCATTGCATTAAGATATAAAAGATTGTGATCTAAAGTTGGTTGTTAAGGATTGCATTATATAAATAAATATCTCTTGCTAAAGTATCGTTGAAGAAGAGACAGTGCTTTCTATGGACTTCGTCCCCATAACCACCGTCTTGGAATATTTATCAACAATTATCATCTATGGAAATTTTTCGGCCTTAATTTCGTACTGCATGACAGATTAGTTCTAATGAGAAGTAGTGTCTGCAATTAGGCCTGACCGGGATTTGAACCCGGGACCTCTCGCACTCTAAATGAAAATCATACAGATCATTAGGCCACGTAATCGGAGAGGTTATAAATCTGTTGATGTTATGCCAATTTTAACAACAGAGGACAATTATTTCTTAGTTCTTGGTTTTTTCCTCTCTTGAGTTTTATAAATGGCCATTGAATGACATGGTCTTTCATTCTGTTCAAGAACATAAGTTACTTTAAATGCACTACCGTTGAAGTGAATATTGTTGATAGGT
>NC_090726.1:56355119-56360119 GCF_036898095.1 Palaemon carinicauda | reverse complement strand
CCAGAAAATACCAAATCAATCAATCAATCACAAAAATTTAAAATACGAGAAAAATGGTTATTTGCTTTCAAAGAGCAGTCGAAGTTAAGTGGGAGTGTACTCTAATTTGATCAATCCATTTTAAATCAGAGGAATAGAGTTTGTTGATGACATGAAATACCAATTGCTGGGAATGAGAATCCCAATTTAAAAAAAAAATAAAAATAAAAAAGTGAATTGAAGAGACAGGATGTGTACTCCCCGTTTTATAAGGTTATGATAAAATTATTTCACAAATTGGGCAATGTACTATAAACCTACATGATGCACTTTTTGCTATGTTTTTTCCGAAAACATTTTACCGTCTATGACACCTATATTGCAATACAGTAAATTACATTAGAATGCCAAATTTAAAGTTCTCTTTGGTTGTCTTTAAGTAGCAATTAGAATAATGAAATATATTCTGATATATTATTTTCACAAGAGATAGGAGTTTTTGCTAGTGTGCATTCATAATATTCAAAATGATGTACGTTCATTACTGGTAGCATTGGATCTGGAAAAGAAAGAAGAAAGATTCAGCTAGGGAGATGTTATATGAAATGGAAAATTGCTACTTAGAGATCAGCGAAGTTTTTTCTAGAAGTCTCTGCTAAACATAATATTGTACGAAATCAAGCGAGTTCTGAGCAAAATGCAATCATGCAATTGGGTGAATTAGAGAAAGCATGAAAATGGATAGTTTGGTATATGAATATTTCAACTCAAGCCTAGTTCATAATAGATAAATATTCTTATAACTATAAAATTTATCATTCAATGGAGTAATGAAGACATATTGTCTACTTTCACTTCCATGAGCTTGACGACCAAGTGCTATGCACATTTGTGAACTGAGAGACGATTCCCTTTGCCATCAAAAGCACGAGGAGCACTCGACTACAAAATCTGAACTTTGAGCTAGGTATTTGGTATTCCATTCTATTACCTATGAATGCAAAATCAGATACAATGGTGGAAAAAAATGGTCGAAATATCATTTGATATGAATATTGCTAGTAAGAGGAGTTTTGACAATGGGATGACCTTTTCATATGAACTCCATGATCATATACCTGATCAACCTTGAAGCCTCTTTCCTTTTCTAATTGAAAAGAGAGATAAATTAGATGTAAACCAGTAGCGAGGTGAGTTAATTTTATTTCAGATTAGGTCTCAATGTAATTCAGTTTGTGTATGAGAGAGAGAGAGAGAGAGAGAGAGAGAGAGAGAGAGAGAGAGAGAGAGAGAGAGAGAGAGAGAGAGAGAGAGAGAGAAAAATAATACAAGTGTCAAACATACTTTGATTGTTTTATTTTCTTATTTTTTTTTCGGTCCATAACCTCATACTTTTGTCCAACATCGTAATGAATATGGCCCTTGATACCACTGTAGTCTTGTAGTACCTCCAATATATCCAAATTCTCGGAAATGTTTGGAAGCCTATACTTCATCCGACTTATTATTAAATATTCTACTCGAAATTTCCTTTGATCCTTTTTCTTATATTATCTAACGAGAAAGTTAATGCGTTAAACTAGCAACTTTAACTAGAGTAAGTTCTAAAAAAAATATTCTTAACGTATTGTAGATTGAGAAGAGAGGTGAAGAAAACAACTACCAATTCTAGTGTGTGAAAGACATAATTTGTCAGAGTATTAACTATACAGGTGTCCAGTATCTAGAACTCATTATGAAGGTATCAAGTATTTATGATGCCACTATAATTGATTCACAGGAATCATGGACCAGGCAACTTGCCTATTTCCTGAAATAAGTTGCCTAATATTTTAATTGGACAGCTTCTGAGAATCATAAACAATTTGGACAAAATGGCATCTGTTTCGTGAAATAAGGTAATGAAAAACTCTATTTCATGGAATTGGAGCGATGACTGCCTAATTCATTAATCAGGTAATTTGAAGAAATATATAAGCAACTAAGATTGTGTACACAAGAAAAATCAAGAAACTCATTGTTTTCTTCCAATTTTATTGACAATGTTTCATTGATAAAAATTCTACTACTACTACTACTAATAGGAGAGAGAGAGAGAGAGAGAGAGAGAGAGAGAGAGAGAGAGAGAGAGAGAGAGAGAGAGTATAATAATTATTTGAAGACATTCTCATTAACACAGATGGCAGAAAGTGATAGATGGCCAACGTTTAAGGGGAAAAATCTACAAAGTATCCAGGTACTTCCATGAAGGATCGCTAGACCAATGTCATACCCCAGTAGCTGACTTCTCGAATTGCTACAAAGACTTCACTGTTGTTCGTAAAGAAAGTTTTGATGGAATCGCCGTCGACACCATCAACACAACTTCTACTACCCGGTGTTGACCATATATGATATAAATGTTTCAATGTTGTTACTGCTTTTTTTTAAATATTTCATTTAAATTGTTCATTACATCTATCGTTTATTTATTTCCTTTCCTTGCTGGGCTCTCTTTCCCTGCGGGAGCCCTTGGACTTATATTATCCAAGCAAGTTCCTCAGGCGTGTAAGAGTCTAGATGTCTCTTGTGGAACAATGTCACCAAATCACAGGGCAAAGGCAAGCGAGAGTATGTGAGTAGCCTATTAATGAACAAAGGTGAGAAAAAATTTAAAGAAACCGCTTGTGTTCTAGAAGACAATTTACTTCCTACGAAGGTAGACAATGAAAACATGATATCCAAGAAGATAAAGTTCCACCGCTCCTACTAAAACCATATCTGAATCAAGCTGAATGATTAATCGGGAGCCGAAGCGCAAAACCCTCCTAAAGTCTGTTTTCTCAAAACAATACCTTCACCTCATTAAATGCCTACATCCATAAGGTCTTGGTTCAAAACTAAGATGCTGTCAAGTCCACAGAAGTGTATGTATATTATCTAACTGATTTTTCTGATGCTGAGTGTACATACTCTGCACAGAGTTTGTGTGAGAAAGTTTTAAACCAATATCCTGGCCAACTGAAAAACACGACGTAGAAGCAAGAAAGAAGAAATCATCATATTCCATCGTAACTTGAGTTTAGAGGTTGCAGTGAAACGCGTAAACTTTGATAAAAATCCATCAACAAAACCACCTTCTATCTGAGGTAACCCAAATTGGTTACTGCAGCAGATGTACCACTAGGTCTGGTAACACTCTAGTTACTGAAATTGGGAAAACTGAAGATTCCACAAGATTTTAAGAGTTCTTTCGAGTGCTTTACTAGCATGTCTGAATTAAATGATAATGATCATGTGCAGCAACTTATCCATTTTGTATCTAATAATATAATGTTTGTAACCACGAGATAGAGAATTAAACCTGGAAAACATATCTGCTTGAGTTTTGTCTAAATGGTATGTCTCAGAGTAGAATAGTTTTGAAAGTGTTGCAAAGGTTTTGACATAAAATCCGTTATCATACAGTGGAATCTATGAAAATTTTAATTACTTCAAATATGGCCGAGAGAAATACAGCTACTCCTGATAGATTACGACAGGAATTAACTTCCTTTTTTTCTGGTGTTGTCTGGGAAAATTACAATATGAAAAATTAGATCGTTTCTGGATCTGGTGCTCTCTATAACATGGTTGGTATTTATTACCAAAACATTGCAGAACATGATGTCGAGGAACAAAGGGAAAATTTCGAACTAGCTGTTGAAGAGGAACCCCATAATAGATCATAGTCCAAAATGTCCAACGACACTTAAACTGAAATAAACCCAAATACAACCCTACAGGAAGAAACCCATGGTCACTTTTTTTTTTTATACCAGATGGTGAGTATTCATCAGCCACAGAATTTCTAAAATATTTGTAATCAAGACTGTTGTCGATAATAAATATCAAACTGAAGAATCTCAGGCCAACATGGTGTGTGTACAATGCCATGGTTACATTTAATCCCCATCCCAAACAAGCTATTGGGTATATGGACAACATAAATTTGCCACCAACAAGGCTCAAGGCCATTGCTGAAACAATGAGTATATCCCAGAAAGCCGCATGTAAATGTGTTGAAGAATATGTTGACCTACAGTGTAAATCCAGGCAATAGAGGCCCTATTGTACAATATACTTTTATGGTTCTGGCGCATTTCCTATTTTCATTTCCTCATTTGCTGTACTTGGGTACATCGATGGATCCGGTGAACCTGAAAGCCCAATGGAAACTCCACTTCAGTCCTTTATCGATATGTATGGACCACTTCCCCTAACCTTGATGGATTTTATGAAGGCCTTTGGTGCAGATCCATCTTCAAAGAGGTTTCATGGTAGAAAAACATCAGAAGACTATACAAGTTTCATGTCATACTACAAAATTTGCATCGGAAAAACATTATCTGGTCAACGCTAGAGCACTATCCATTTCTGGATGATGTATATCAAGTTTGTCCATATATCTTTTCACATATAGCAATGCCTACAGAACCAACGACCTTAATCTATTCGTATTCTAACTTGGAGACAGGTGCCCAGTCTTTTTCTGCCGCTAATTGACCAAAGTATTTTAGATGGATGATTCATTATCACCTCAACCTACTGAATATAGAAAACACACATTCCAGTGTGAAAAAAAGTCTTAGAAGGAGGAACATTGTCGGTACGTTGGAGAGACAGAAGTTTCTCTAGAATAGCAGTGGACATGACTCTGGAGTATATGATCAATGCAGATGCAGCCTCAAGGCAAACGAGATCATTGCCATTACTACATCATATGCTATTCAGCCCAGACAGATGATAGCCTTATCTCCTCAGAATACAATTGTAGGCGTTTTGTTGGAGAGGGATGATCTCAATATCAAAACACTTCAGCCCAATCTTGTCAGGAAAGAAAATTAGGATATGACCATAATCATCATAGTCAAAGAATGAACTATGAACTCTTCCAATATCGAAGTAAAATCCAACCTGTACTGTGTGGTAACTGTAAAGAAAGTAGATGAACAAATCAAGAATTATCTTGTAGGATCTCTTAAGAAAGGAAAAATATGCAG
>NC_090726.1:56350119-56352619 GCF_036898095.1 Palaemon carinicauda | reverse complement strand
TAATCTATTATGTTCCTCTTTTTTTGATAAAAAAAATATGTACAGCTATAAAGTGAGACACGACAGGTTTTAATAAATACGTAATATACTAAACAAGTCATCCTCCATTTCATAATCTATGAAGATACTTTACACTTGACACAAAACTTTAAGAAAATAATTACTATTCCGCCTTGAAGTTGATGTAAACTTCCATGGCAACGAACTAAAAAAAAAAAAAAAAAAAAAAAAAAAAAAAAAAAAAAAAAAAAAAAAAAAAAAAAAAAAAAAAACACGTTTACACGTACCCTAGAGTCACTTAAATAGTTAAAGAACCATTTTCATTCCTCACTAATATATATTCCTTTTTTACAGCGAAGAAGGTATTTCTCCTTAATGAAAAATAATTTTTTAAGTTACATATAAAATTCCATTTAATTTCCAGATGAACAAACGGATATCACAGGTGAGATGTTTGTTTATTACCTGATTTAGCAAGAAATTTTCACCCCATCTGATTCTTACACATCCTGTTCAACGGCATACGAACTGCAGCGTTTTGTATTTGTCGGCGTGCAATCATATCTATCGCTGATATTAGCACCTTCAGAGTGATTGTGTTTTATACTCAGATGGTTCTAATTCAGTTACGTCCAGATAGATATTCATCTAGGCTACACTGGGGAGATGCACACGAATAAAAAACTATGATTGATAGACTTGATATATTTGTTTCTTTACACATCGGGTAGACTACTAATTTGTTCCCAAGTCTAACCAATCTATGGCTATCATAATTACCTACATGAAATAATTTTTACACCTGCATGGAAACATGTGTTTTATATACTCAATAATTTAGGATTTGATGATTTTCATAATCAAAATTACACATCTATTCAAATAATTTTATTATAAAATTGACCATAAATATCTATCATGAACTAAGGTTTGTTTCCAGTAAATGGCCGCCTCATCAGAATAGCAGGAAAGTTGACGATTTATGATTAATCAGTGGGGATCATGGATTTTTATCATTATTTTTGTGCTCCTCTTGATATACTTTTAATCTATTAATTTGGCACAGCTCATTCCACCCGTGATTTGAACTATTATTCCTAATATCAAGAAAATATTGTCTACAACAATGCTGTGAAAATATGAGCATCGACATACCAATAGCTCGCCTGTTCACATTCGTGTATACCAGACAAATACTAGACCATAAGGTGTTTACCATACCCTTTTAAGAAGTTACAAGGGTAGAAAATAAAGGAATACTTGAAGGCAACTGCATACTAACATTTTTTTTTCTATTTATAGACGTCGATTACTTTCCCATGGCCAGAAATCTTTCTCAGTTAACATTTACAGTAGCCTACCTTAATTTCTAGCGAAATACATAAACCATATATTTTTTCATAATCATCATCCTATGTCTTATTAACTTATGCCAATGAATATTCGGGCAAAACTTCTGTTCATGAGTTACTCTACCTCCCACCCCCAACCCTGGCCATATGAAAAATATATTATTAAGCATCCCAGTGAGAAACCAGAGTTTCGGGTGGAAATACACTAAAAATGTCAGTGTTTTGCTGCAAAAGTAATGGTCATAAATATATTGTCAAAACAAGATAAAGTTAAAAAATCATATCGGTCATTTATGAGGCCTGAAATTAAAATATAATTACGTTTGCTTCACATGATGTCCCTCGAAGAGTTTTTACTTTGCCATGGATTCTTCGCTTGCAAATATACCTTATTTCATGGCCATTCTCTTTTGACTAACGGTTTACCATCCATGTGGTTCAATATTAACCTATCATAGTTAATGGTTTTTGGTGTGCTGGGACTCCTTCCCTTACCAATAAACATTGTCTCACTGTTCTTCTGTTCTGGCAAGTTGTAAATGGATGAGCTGCAAAGACCATGTGGGTCATGGTTTCTGAAATATATATTTTACTGTACCGCACGTGTCATATATGCTAGTACTCTGTAACGGTTTTGCTTTTATCTTATCATTCCCTTTTTGCTGTTCTGCTAATAAAACAACCTGTATAAAACTAAGAGCACATGCTTAATTTTGCTTGGGTTTTTATGACGTTTTTGCTCGTAAGTTCTGAGGTATAAGCTCGATGTGTCTTTAATAAAGTTTAGTTGCATTCAACTCGCCTCTCAGTTATCACCTAAGAGACACCTCGCACATTGGTGACAACAAGAGTGTCCAGCTCCCTCCCTCCTTCTCCCTCACTGCTGTGTTTTACTGTTTAGATGAGGCCGCCCTCCGACAGTAATTCTACTATCAAAGCCACACCCCTGAAACTAACCCCCTTCGGCAATACAAAGACATTCGAATGGTTTCAGTGAGCCGAAGTCCAGTTTTTCACCAAGGGCGTGACTTACTCAAGCCCAAAAGAAGAAAATGTTCTCGCAGCTATCCCATGAGACACTTTCCCAGTAATATCAGATTGGCTTTGCGACCAAGGGGACACCCCAGTAGTGCATGCTACTTCCTGGA
>NC_090726.1:56320119-56345119 GCF_036898095.1 Palaemon carinicauda | reverse complement strand
TATTTCTATAACTTTATAATGAAGAGAAACAAAAAGGAAACGAAAAAATTAATGAAAAGGAAAGAAAAATATAAACCTAATAATTGTTTATATTTGCTGTTTGAATGTAAAAATAAAACGATGTCTTATTTCATGCACACACTTATTTTCCTCTATTACCAATCAAGACCCAAAACTTTTGTTTTAAATAAAAATGAACTGAAAAATAAACGCAAAGAAATTTTTAAGTTTGCTGTTTGAATGTAAAAATAAAATGATGTTTTATTTCAAACTATTTCTATAACTTTATAATGAAGAGAAACAAAAAGGAAACGAAAAAAAAATAATGAAAAGGAAAGAAAAATATAAACCTAATAAATGTTTATATTTGCTGTTTGAATGTAAAAATGAAATGATGTCTTATTTCATGCACACACTTATTTTCCTCTATTACCAATCAAGACCCAAAACTTTTGTTTTAAATAAAAATGAACTGAAAAATAAACCCAAGAAATTTTTAAGTTTGCTGTTTGAATGTAAAAATAAAATGATGTTTTATTTCATCAACATACTTATTCTTCTTTATTACCTGAAAATGAAGAGCAAAACAAATTTTTTCTGTTTGCTGTTTTAATGTAAAAATAAAATGATTTCTTATTTCAACACACTTTTTTCTCTATTACCTTAAAATCAACAGCCTAAAAACTTTTCATGTTTGCTGCTTTTAATGTTAAAATAAAATGCTTTCTTAATACTTGTACATATTTTATGTCTGCTATCTATATGTAAATCAAATGCTTTCTTATTGAAACAAAAATAAAGGGCAACAAAAAATACAAACGAAAAAGATACGTTTATTCTCCTCAATGCAATGGTGTCTCTGACAAAAAGCATTGTTGTCTCTTCCGAAGCCAATCCAAGAATGTCCTCGGGTTGGAGAAGCCCCGTTTTTATATGGAGTGGCCAATTCGTGAACTGGCGTGAACTGGCGTGAACGATGCGGAAACGATGCGGAATGATGAGTGAACTCGCGTGAACGTGTCGTGAACTTCTCGTGAACTATGCGTGCCTATTTGTGCCATCGCGTGAACGTCGCGTGAACGATGCGCGAACTGGAGTGAACTGGTCGTGAACAGTGCGGAAAAAACACCATTGCGTGCCACAAAGTGGCACGCACTGGCGCGCATCAATGCATGCCAGTGCGTGGCAAAAATGCGTGCAAGTGTCAGGCAGGCTTTACTCCTTCTCATACCTGCAGGCTTCAGTGTGACCCCTTTGATCTTGTACTTCATAGAATGCTGGTTCACAGTTTCATCTGCGTAAACATATCTGAGATATGTTTAGATTGTTCAAGATAGGCTACAATTAAATGCAATCTCTTTTTCGCAACCAAAGCTCTACACTAATTGTCCCGAATTCAGTTCCTTAATATTTGTATATTGTTTGGTGTTTGAGATGAATAATTTTTTTTCTTTTCTTCCTACGGTATGAAGTTGAATTTGATAAATAAATACTATCCATCATTTACAACCAGTAACTATAGCCTTTATATAATTGTTATTCCCATATCCATCTATTGTAGTGATATATGGATTTTTTTAATAATTATACAGGATGACTTTTAATATTGCAACTGTTGAGAGAGAGAGAGAGAGAGAGAGAGAGAGAGAGAGAGAGAGAGAGAGAGAGAGAGAGAGAGAGATTGTCTTACTTATGGATTTTACGTAATGTATTTTACTCCTTTATTTTCACTATTCATTTCTTCTTGTATTCTATCTGTAGCCTTTTATAGTTGTACTAAGAGTGGATAATTGTCATAATAATCCTATATGTAATTATAACAGGGGTTTTTATAGTGCTCGTATCAATCAGAGCCTTTGTAAAAAAATGTTAACACAATAGATTGTTCGAAATGATAAAGAACACATACAGTACATCAATTTCTCGGAATACATTCAAAGGTTTTCAATAAACCATAGAGTTTCAAAAAATATGCCAATACTAATTTAAGCCTGTTTCTATGAAGAGGTACAAAAGCAGAAAGTATTGTCAAAACAGAGGATTTAATTCCTTTTTGGATACGTAAATAATAATGAACTCAAAAACAAAAGGATTCAAAGAATTTCGTCCATCAAATACTTTATTTCTGCAACATCCTGGATGACATATCTAAATTGGTTTCAGGGTACACTGGGAATATCATGCATTAAACTATGTGTAATATCTAGTTGAAAATTTCTCTTTTTGCTATCCATGCATTCCATTACTTTGATAAACATATCATATATAATGAAAGCGGTTTCTCAAGGTTTTTGTTCAGCTACCAATTACTATTGGTCAACAAACCTCCATGTTTGTTAAAAATAAATACCGTAATTTGATGCTTGAAACAGTTATCTTATTTAATGGTTAATACTAAAATTACCTTAATTGAGGAATGCTGGTTTTTTCTAAAATATTTGTAGAAGCAATACTTTTTAGATGATATGTAACAGTTTTTAGTACATTATCTATTTGAGCATTTTGAGACAATCTAGTCTAGAGATACTTCTAGGTCACAAACTTTGCTAAATATAAAAATCAAGTTTTTATTAATTAGTTGTAGTCTCTTCAGCTTTTGTTGTATTAGTCTACTATTAAAGAAGCTATGATTATTCACATTGTTTTATATTATCACTAAATCAGTACTTCGACAATCCTTTGCCTTTATGAATAATAACTTACGTCATATTAAAATAAATTTTTAAATGCGAGTTCTAATTTGATTATGAATAGTGATTTAAGAATATATCCTAGATTCCTGATATAAAAAAAAAAAAATTCAAGATTCCAGATACTATGAGAACAATGAAGAAATTAACTGAGTATATATTTTTGGTGGTGGGGTGAAAAAACTTGATAAGGTAAGATGAAGAGCCATAAGTGTGTAATAGGAGAACAGGAAAACAATGTTAGATAATTGGCGCATACATCCATATCTTCTTTATGGGTAACAATGAAATTATTGACCTCATGAAAGTCCATCACCGGCCTCACCTTATCCTTACTAGGCTGGATAATTACTATTAATGTAAATAAGCCTTTAGCATGGCCATTCTTACCCTCATCATACAGCTGCAGCCAGCCCAGCTGTATCCATTCCTGCACCTCCTCCTCATATCTCTGTCGTGCTTCAGGTGGGATCGCATATTCACTTCACGTATTCTTCACCATTAATTGCTCTTCATCATCTCTCCATTTCCAGGCCATCCTCCTACACTTAGCCACAGGATCAAACACTAAGATGAAGTCTCGCTCATCCACTTGAAGCTTATCACTACTATGGGTACTTAAACACATGCCCGAAGCTGCTGCGTTTATTCCAGGCTGTACTCCAAATATTACTGTTTCCTCATTCATAACTGCCATGCCTTTAAATTTCATTATCTCATCCATACCCAGGACGCACTCAAACCCAAACAACGTAGTTGATACGTTGTCCTTTACTTTCACCTTAACGTTGCCCTCACTGCCACATGCACCTTGGCTGTCCCTTGACACATCTAGATATCGTCCCCAATTTGCGTCATGACAACATTCTATCGCTGCCATCTCTCGCATCTACCTGTGTCAACGATCTTTCATGTGCATACAGTATCCACCATCACTTGTAACATTTCTCTTGGGGGACTACATTGCCACATGTCCCACTTCTTCACACCTAAAGCCCTTGATTTCTTGTTTCTCTTATTTAACGATTAGACAGTGCTTGGCAAGATGTTTTGGACCTCCACATGCGTAACAACCTTCTTAATTGCTGCCCTGTCCAATCTTGCTGGGAGTCTTTAGCGAAACTGCACCTGCACCTACCTCTGCTTTCACTGGTTACCCACTCACACCCTTTGCAGGCCTCACCAGTTGTCGCCACACTACACTCCATACCAGTATCCTCGTCCAGTAACACAGCCCTGGCTCTCTTTAGTATACTCTCAAGCTTAAAGTCTTCAAAGTCGGTTCTTGCACGTAGCAATTGCCGTGCGCTGTCAGGTAACCCCGTTACAAGCGTACACGCCAAAGGCTTCTGCTATTATTATTATTATTATTATTATTATTATTACATGCTAAGCTACAACCTAAGTTGGAAAAGCAGGATGCTATAAGCCCAGGGGCTCCAAAAGGGAAAATAGCCCATTGAGGAAAGTAAACAAGCAAAAATAAAATATCTTAAATACAGTAACAACAATAGAATAAATATATCCTATGTAAAGTTTAAAAACTTTAACAACACTAGAGGAAGAGAAATAAGATAGAATAGTGTGCCCGATTTCACCCTCAAGCATGAGAACTCCAACCAAAGACAGGTGAAGATTATCGTACAGAGACTATGGCACTACCCAAGAATAGAGAACAATGGTTTCATTTTGGAGTGTCCTTCTAGAAAAGCTGCTTACCATAGCTAGAGTCCCTTCTACCCTTACCAAAAAGAAAGTACTTACAACACAAATACATTACAGTAGTTAACCTCTTGGGTGAAGAAGAATTATTTTGTAATCTCAGTGTTGTCAGGTGTATGAGGACAGAGGAGAATCTGTAAAGAAAACGCCCGACTATTCGGTGTATTTGTAGGCTAATGTAAGTAAATTTGCTAAAAACACATCAGAACTCTCCCCTAATATCATCTTCCGGTTCACAAACTTCTCGTAAGCAGCATAGGAGGTCCCTGCAAATGCGGCCTTCTAGCTATGATTAACCTCTTTTATCTTGATCCTTTTGTTGGTACACTGCAAATACGCTCCCTGTTAGTCTCAATGGTACCACAGTAGCATCTTCTGTGATATTCTAAAGTTCACACAGCAGGTCCACTTTCTCCAACTACTCTGAGATATCTCCCTCTCCGGAGTACTCAGGAATCAGCTTCAACATAGTGACACTGTTGTCTCCCATTTTCCTTGTTTATAAAAGCCTTCATAATTTGTAATAGTTTACTTTTCTTGTCCGAGCCTTGTACTTCCATATGCCAGCTCAACCACCTCATGCTACGTGATTACTTTACTTTTACGGGAACTATTCTTAAATCAACCACTTACTTCGGTTCCTAGTAAGGGGATACAAGCAAAGCACTGAGAAAAATATTGGTGATCGAAGTAATACATAGTTTACATAAATAAATATATTCTTAAAAAATTAACAAATTCAACATAATTAATACCAAAATAAATTACTCGAAATATTAAATCTGAACTCAACCTTAGACTAAGACAAAAACAGACACTATAAAAATTATACAATAGCTTGGTTCACGATATATCAGTTCATGGAAATATTTAGTTGTGACAATTAATGATTAAATGACACTTTAACACTTATAGAAAATAACTTAGAATTACACTTACACACACTTAACTGTTACTTTTATGTCCTTGGCTCACACAAGGTTGCCGAATGGTTAAGCAAAATAATCGCACTTCACTGTATCCTAATTACACAGAGACAGATACAAATTATCTTCAATATTAATTAACTTATATTACTCACTTATTTTTACTTCTAATGAGATATAAAATGCACCAATGTTTCAGGAACACTACACACTTTTGAGAGAAAAAAAATATTTACATTTGAGAGGAAACTTTGTAGGTGGATAGGTGCTTGTTAGAGAATTGGTGGATGCTTACTTTTCTGAGCGTTAGGCTGGATCTCTTCAGTTGCCTACCCATTGCTACGCCCTTATATATTGTCATAATTAATTACAAAACCTTCCAGTTCAGCCAACTGGAAGCGTGGGGGCATGGTCTAGCGGAGTCAAGGTTGCCATCTTAGTAATTTGAAGAAGGGTTGCTAACATTGCATGCGAGGTAAATATCTCTCAGTTAAATTCAGCAACCTCTTTTCGTAGCATTTAAAAGAAGATAATCTTTAGTCGAGAAGCTTCTTGGAACTTCCAACCATGGGAAATATGAGAGTAATCCTTAATGTGTTTCATACAGCATACTGTTTAACAAAACTAAGTGAAGTGAAAATTTAAATATTCAGAATACCGTAAATTTACAGATTCAGCACTGAGTAAAAATACAATTAAAGAAAGGACGACCGTCTTATGCAATTTTCCTATATTACTTAATCATATTCACAAAAAAATATGTGAATAAAATATTCATTCTCATGAAGGCCAGCTTTGTAAGATCATATATATATATATATATATATATATATATATATATATATATATATATATATATATATATATATACGTATATACTATATATATATATATATATATATATATATATATATATATATATATATATATATATATATATATATATATATGTAAAATTTATATATATATATATATATATATATATATATAACATTTATATATGTATATATATATATATATATATATATATATATATATATACATATACATATGTATGTATATATATATATATATATATATATATATATATATATATATATATATATATATATATATATATATATACACACACACATATATATATATATATATATATATATATATATATATATATATATATGTATATATATATATATATATATATATATATATATATATATATATATATATACATATATATAGATATGTATGTATATATACATATATATATATATATATATATATATATATATATATATATATATATATATATATATATATATATATATATATATATATATATATATATATATATATATAAATATATATATATATATATATATATATATATATATATATATATATATATATATATATATATATATATAGATATATATATATATATATATATATACATATATATATATATATATATATATATATATATATATATATATATATATATATATATATATATATATATATATATATATATATATATAAATGTATATATATATATATATATATATATATATATATATATATATATATATATATATATATATATATATATATATACATATATACTAGTACTATTACTAGTATTTAATAGTAATAATAATAGTGAAAGTAATAGTAATGGTAATAATGATATTAATAATAATAGTAATAGTAATAGTAATAATAATAGTGACAGTAATAGTAATGGTAATAATGATAGTAATAATAATAGTAATAGTAATAGTAATAGTAATAATGATAGTAATATTAACTTTCCATGTGAAAGAAACTATCGTCAGTATCTTGTATGATATCGTAAAAAGGAAATTGTTTTTTCTAAATATTCTAATATAAGTAGACACATCAATATTTTTCAATAAAGTGGAAACGCAGTTGATAAAAACCTACACTATTGATAAAGTTGCAGGCTATAGCAGAAGTGTGAGTCAGAAACCAAGATCTCCTTTAATTTAATGAATTACCACATTTGAAAGAATATAAAAAAACTCTCTATACATAATTGACAAAAAAAAACCAATTCATAAATTACTTATGATTACAAAGATATATTCATACGCATCAAAATGAAGAAATAAAATAATCGTATTCTTTTCACAAAAACTGAGTAATGATAAAGCATCATGGAATCGGCAATGAGATTCCAAAATAGAATTATAGGCTTATAAAATTTGTGAAACTAAAACTCAATATGTGACTTGTGGAATAGAATAGATACAGACCTGAATGCTCGTTTTCAAAGGTATCTCTCATTAAGCGTTTCATGCGATTCCGAATGGGTTTCCGAAGCGATTCCTTTGTTGGCGAACTCAATGAGCGTTTTATGATAATAGGATTATTACCAAATTTTGTGACGCCATCTCCGGTGTTGAATGTGAGATTCCTGCAGCTGATAAACAGTAAGTGGCTTCTCCCTCCGTCCCTTCTTCTCCTTTTGTGATTTTGTGAGGAGATTTTGGGGAATCATTTTGTATGCAAATGATAATTTGTTCTAAGAAGTGACTATTGAGAATATGAGGATGCCATTAATAAAGTCGAAGATAGCATCATGACGTAGGATATTTTGTTGTACAGGTTATAGTGAGATTTTGTAACTGGGAAAGTTGGGCTAAAGAATATCTATATGATAACTTCCCCCCGCCCCCACCCCTCAAGAAAAAATGTGATACAAATGACTATTAATATATCCAAGGCATGGCTCACTTAAGGTAGAGTATAGGAATAGCTCAAATGAGTAGTTTTAATGGTACCATTTATTTATTCATTTTTTTTTTTGCATGCATACCTACAGGAGTGTTCCGAGTGGAGGAACATAGCTCTGTTTATCTATGATATTTTTTATTAGCAAGATACAGTTTGTTAACTGTTGATGATGATGCACATTAATAAATTTTTGATAAAGTTGTTTAAAAGATTTTTCATTGTGTTTAGTGATATTAAATTCCTTTTCATTATGTTTTATGATGATATTTTCTTGTGACTTCTTTGCATAATATGGCCATACTTAATAGCTATTATTGTCACTATTTGATAATGAATGTAGTGGATCCAGGCATACCGAAGGGATACGAAGTATCTTTCCTTTTATGTAATTTGAGTGTCTCTTTGCTAGTAATTATCATTTTTGGTTAGGAACATAATGGTTGTATGATGGATTTGTGTTTACCAGTACTACTGTATATCTTAGATTTCTATCAGATTGAGAGTCCAATAAATAAGCTAGAGTGTAGACTTGACATATAAGGGCATTCATTCTTTTTGTATAATGACTGCATTCACTAATGGACTGTATGATTTAGAAAATTTAAGTAATTTTGAATAAAAAAGTTACTTTCTGTAGTATAAATTGTAATTTTGCAGTCACTGTCCTCTATGGTAAGTTTTCTTAATAAATCGTACAGTATCTATACATGTTCATATATATATATATATATATATATATATATATATATATATATATATATATATATATATATATATATATATATATATATATATATATATATATAATGAATACAGACAAGTGTAGTGTTGATTGATGATCACTACTCTTTTGAATTATTTTTAACGTGTGTTCACTGATGATAAATGTTTTTACTGAGTTTAAGATGAGATCTTCAATTTTTATTTTATAATTGTTCACCAATTTCCATTTGCTGTGAATTGTGTCAATCATTACATATGAATTTTTAATATAAACCTTATTCACCTTTGTTGGAGGTGAACAAGGCTTCCCAAGGATCGTGGAGACTTTGTTTTGAGTAGAGTAGATTTCAGTGGGTTTTGTTTTCTTAAATTTTTTTAAAGTTCATGGCATTTTTTTAAAGCAGTTTTGAATATATATATATATATATATATATATGTATATATATATATATATATATATATATATATATATATATATATATATATATATATATATATATATATATATATATATATATATATGTACACGCACACACACACACACACACACACACACACATATATATATATATATATATATATATATATATATATATATATATATATATATATATATATATATATATATATACATATATATATATATACATATTTATATATATATATATATATATATATATATATATAATATATATATATATATATATATATATATATATATATATATATATATATATATATATATATATATATATATATATATATATATATATATACTATATTTATATATATATATATATATATATATATATATATATATATATATATATATATATGTATATACAGTATACACACACACACACATATATATATATATATATATATATATATATATATATATATATATATATATATATATATATATATATATATATATATATATATATAAAGCTTGCGTTCAGCCACTAGTTACTTACGCTAACTGTTGCTGAATAGCCAAATTCCCTAGCGTCCTGAACTTTGCTCGTTACACATGTTAAGTTTACCATGTTAACAATGGCCAACTTTCTTAGGATTAATTTAAACATGTTTGCTTGGTGCTAATTGCCCGTGAATTTTTCCCCTGAAGAAATTTAGACCAAGAGCTATTGTTGCCCTGTAATTTTTAATTTTTAAATTTTTTTTTTTTATTTGTATTTTTTTTTTTATCGGGAGGTGTGCTTTTAGTTTTGGTTCTAAAGAGTAGGACAAATTTTAATATGAGCATGAAGGCTTCTTTTTTTGAAGAATTATTTCAGTTTTTGACCTTTCAAACTTTTTTTTATAATGAATACCGTTGAGTAGGATATCAAGAAAATGTAAAATTGAAATATGTATTATGTACATGTCCCTTTGAAATTCTTTGTTCGAAATAGTCTTGAATAAAATAGAGGTGATGACGAAATCAGATATTTTTATATATCTAATCTCTCAAGAATTTTTACATGCTAAATAGAATCAAAATGCAAAGTGATATTCCGATTTGTCTTTTTTTTTAATATCATTTAGAAAAATCAATATTCTGGAATTTTTGCATAAAGGTATGAGGGGAGTTCGAAATAGAAACGATTTTAAATATCTCCTTTTGAAAATCTAAATATCATGTAAAGTTATGACCACTTGGGGAAAAAGGTGTGAGTGCTGGGATTCTTTCTGAGTCGATATGAGGTCTGGTGTGGTTTCATGCTGAAAGTCATCCTTTAATACTTCAGGAAATTCTTGACAATAAATTTCTTGTATGATCTGGAGCTTGTCGCTATCAATAAAGTGATGGAATTTGTAGGGGTTGTTTCTCTGATTGAGTTGACGTCAGGAAACATCTATCAGTATAGCACATGCCTTCGCAAAACCTGCTCTGACCGGCATGTAGGTGTTGTCTCAATGATGAACGTCCAACTGTTTGGTTTGCCATCAAATGTTATTTCCATGTCTCTTGTTCCAGATATCTCCAGCACCTTTAGCTGTAGCCTATATGGTAGACATATGAATGGTCTTTCTTTCGGGGTGGCTGGGACTACTGACTTGCATGCACCTGATTAATGTGGAGTTCCATGTCGGACATCTCTTTAGTGATGTAAAAAAATTTAGGGTTTTTTTTTAGTTACCTGAAAGAACGGCAGCAAAAGACAGACTCCTTTCCCTATCTGAGGCAATGAGTCTGACTCTCTTTGATGGCCAATGCTGCAGCCCTGCGGCATGAGTTTCTGACACCAGGTACCTTGCTCAAACTTTTGAACCTCATTCATGAATCTCAAATGGAGTACACAGAAACTCTCTAGGTTGCCAGGCTATGTTCTCTGTCATGGTAGGTGTATGATAAAACGTTTTATGTTTCCTGAGTTGTGTACAGACGCAGCAAGGAAATCTGGCTTGCCCTTTATCTCTTTGTCACTCAGTGGCTGCAGTTGCATTGTGACCACTGCTATGGATACGAAATCCTTGAGGGGCATGATGAATGTATTTCCAATGGCTTTATCAATTTTTCATACTAGCTTTGCCAGGAGGTCTTCGCACATTAAGTTCGGCATCAGGGGCAGGTATTGTTACTAGTTGTTGGAAATGCTTGTAATAGAGTGAGGGCCATTCATCTGCTATTGCCATACCTACAGAAAATCAGTGGCTCTGAGGTCTGGGGCCATAATGAAGGAGGTGCTCAGTTGGGCCTTTAAAGTTTTGTATCTGGCCATTATGTCTGGCTTGGCTAACCCCTCTACTAATTGTTAAAAATGTTGTCGGGTAATAATTCTTGTACGGTGTCAACTTTTTGTAATAACGATGTGATCATCTTTGAAACGCCTCTTGGTGTGTGCTTTGAATGGAGGCAGATGGAAGGTGGCAACGCCAGTGATCTCATCGGGATAGTTGGTGGCGTCGAGCATCTTCGATTATGCTTGTGTGAACAATTTGCTGATCACAAATTTATACTAGTACAATTACTTTATTTACACAGAAATTTGACCTAAGCCATTCCTTGCAGGTGGAAGGGTAGCAGGAAATTTTACGTATAAAGGAATACATGATTACTGGACAGGTTTTTCTGCAACTTGTAAATCCTTGGAATGTATATTATTTACGGGAACAAAATCATTGAAAACAACTCTATTGAAAGATTACAATAATTATTATTAGATTTTAGTTTTTGCTTTAACTTGAATAAACATATATACCTTGAAAGTAATCTTGCGATTCTTGTAAGACTGTTTTCTTGACATCCAAGGGAGGTAGAGTTTTGGTGACCAGAATATTTGTGAGATGCTGAGTACTATTTATTACAAACTTATTTCTTCATAATCTATAAACTAGGTGGCAGGATCCAATCGTACCACGTGAGAAAACCAGCTTTAATGTACATTTTTCAAAGGCCCACTGTTTTTAGTTTTATTAAAAAAGTATGATAATGCTTTGGGCTACAAAGCTTTCATTGTGGTATCATATTCCTTTGTAAAATGACAATGCTGGTAAAAAGAAAAAAAAATTGTGAAGAGGAGTTTGAATATCAATTGAAATGTGATATTATTTCCAAATTTACCCAAACTTTCCCTGAACCACGCAAGAATAAGTCTTTTAGTTGGAAATATCAAACAGAAATATAGAATAAGTTCCTTCTTCCTGTATCTGATAAGACAATTACCTCACTTCATTACCTTTTCATGATGACCCAGCACCCTCCTAGGTGTCAAAATCTTTGAATATCATTGGATTTCTATCATATTAACATATGTTATTTGTATTATTATTCTGGTGATTTTTTATATATTTAATTGGTATCAGAAAGAAACCATTTCTTCTATGAATAACATTATAGGAAAAAAAAATATTTTTCTTGAAAAATTATGTATTAAGCTAGAAATAAATTGCTATCAATAATACTAATGAGAGTGTGGAAATATTGCTCAGAGGAATATCTTTATTTTAGGTTTTTTATATGATATTTATGGTTTCTTGTTATTTTTCTAAATTTGAAAATTGTTAAAAACTTTCCAAAACATTACAATTTAATTCTTTGTACTAAAATATTTGCGGTTTATTCATCTTTCCTATGATGTCCTTGGACTTGAAATATATTTCAAAACAATGGAAGAAAGTAGCTTTGGATGTCAATAACATTTCATTAACTAATAAATATAATGTTGATTCTGAAGCTCATACTATAATACGAAAAGACCAGCAAGAGAGCAAAAAAGCAACAGCAGATTCCGATTCCTATCAACTGGGAAAAGGGGAAATATTTGACATACTTTTAGAGTAGACCAAAGAAAACTGATTAGCAAATCGAATTCGTATTTCCATATATCCCTAGCACAAAAAAAAAAATGCCATAACTCAATTAATTGTGGCAGATATAGCACGGTGCTTTCTCACGAGACCCTTTAGTTGTGGTGCAGTTCACTGCCAGAGATTCAAAGGGCCCGACCGGTTAATGCCATTTTTTAAGGACAGGACTATTACATTCATACCACTCAATAAGGTTATTTAGGATATCTCCAAACTGCATAGGATTTTGGCCTCTGACCCTCGGTTTTGCGACCCCAGGGTGAATTATCCTGAATATGAGGGTTTTTCAAATTCTATTTCTTCCCTTGATAATTGGTATTAAGACCTGTGATTACTTCCCTATATAGACCTTTTGTAGACTGCCCTAAAATGTCATTTTTTTACTATATATGAAATTTTTCATTATAGTAGAAAAATAAACACTAAAAATCAGGGAACAAATTAAGAAAAAAAGTTATGAAACAAAAATTGGAAAAAGGGCAACGTTTGATCATTTTATAATGCCTTTTTAAGTTATGTAAAAAAATTCAATGCTATATATTTAAAACTAAGAAAGAAGATAGAATTTGAAAGTCAATATGTATAGTTTTGAGATAAGGGCATTCAACGTTTCTCCTTTTGAATTTTACAACGGCAATATTAATGAATCCTGATAATTATGAATATTATGTTCTTTTTGGATGATGATAAAAGAAAACCTTTTCTTTTAAATAGTTTAATCATCAATGAAGATCCTTTTGTTCAATATCTTGCTACTTTTGGCTCCTTTCAGGCAAGGTGACTGCTCCTCCATCCACACCACTCTCTCTTTCTCTGCGTCACTACCGATATTACCCACTTCTGAACTCTTAATAGAGCAAATTTTCTTCTTCCTTATGTGAGAAAGATGTTAGAATTGTCCTTTCCTCTTTGAAACGATAAAATTCTTGTCGAAAGAAAAAAAAAACGTAAAAATTAGTGAATATCAGATGGCATTCAAAGTTTTTCTTTGTATTTCTACAAAGATAATATTAATAAATCCTGATTATTATAATTTTTATGTTCCTTTATGGATATTACTAGACAAAAACAAAGTTAATTCTCATAATTTAATCATAAATGAAGATCCCTTTCCTCAATAGCTTGCTTTTTTGGCTCCTGTCAGACAAGGCGGCCACTTCTCCATTCACACCATTCTGTGTTTCTGCGTCACTACCAATATTACTAACTTCTGCACACTTAACAGAGCAAATTTTCTTCTTCCTTATGTTAGCAAGATGTGTAAATTTTCTTCTACTCTTTGAAATGATAAGATTCTTGTTAAAAACGAGAAAAACAAATGCAAAAATTAGTGAATGTTAGAGGTTAAACACAGATATGTATTGTCTATGAGGATTGTGATAGGAATGAAGGGAGATGGGTGTAGCTTTGTGTGTAATAGATCGCCTTATGACTCGTGGATCCCATTGTTCACAATTTCTGTTACATTAAAATATAATAATGAAATTTTTACGAATACAGAAGAAATACTGCATTTTCTGGTAGGGAACAATGTTTATGATTTATTGAGTTACTTTTACTAATTACCCTGTAACTATAAAATTAGGAGAAATTTTGACATAATATTTTGTATACACATTCTCCATGACCATATGAAGTTCAGTGATTTTATTTAGGATTTTGTATTTTTCTTCCTATACCCCCATATATTGGTATTCTGGCCAGGCCCCTCAAGATTTGTTATCACATCACATATACCAAAGCACTTCCCCTAATTTTTGGGGATAGCCGACATCAAACAAACGAAAAAATGGCGCCTTTTCTCTCTACGTTCCTCCCAGCCTGATAAGGGAGTCAACCGAGTTCGGCTGGTACTGCTAGGGTGCCACAGCTAACCCTCCCCCATAATCCACCATAAATGAAGCTTCATAACGCTGAATCCCCTACTTCTGCTGCCTCTGCGGTCATCCAAGACAACTGGAGGAATCAGCGAGGCCTACAGGAACTGCGTCACAATCGCTAAAAATTTCTAGCAAGCTCTCTTGCCTCTCTCACAGCTATCCTCCTATCACCCGGAACTTTCTTCACTCCATCCATCCACCCAAACCTTGGCCTTCCTCTTGTACTTCTCCCATCAACTCTTTCCTTCATCACCTTCTTTAGCAGGCAGCCATTTTCCATTCTCTCAACATGGCCAAACCACCTCAACACATTCATATCCACTCTAGCAACTAGCTCATTTCCTACACCCGTTCTCACCCTCACTACTTTGTTCCTATCCATTTCTACACATGATACACAAGCCATACTCCTGAGACACTTCATCTCAAACAGATTTGAATTCTGTCTTTCCGTAGACTTCCATTCCCCACAATTGCGATCCATACATAATAGTATGGACAATTACTTTCCATTACGGAACTCTCTTTGCATTCATGTCCAACCCTTTATTCTTTACCACTCCCTTCACTGCCCCCAACACTGTGTATCCTTAATTCAGTCTCTAAAGTACATCTACTTCCACTTCACCATTTGCTGCAATAACAGACCCCAAGTACTTTAATTTATCCACCTCCTCAAGTAAATCTCTATTCATTATGACATTCAACCTCGCACCACCTTCCCTCTTCATAAACCTCATAATGTTACTTTTACCCACATTAACTCTCAACTTCCTTCTCTCACATACCCTTCCAAAATCTGTCACTAATCAGATAAGCTTCTCTTCCGAGTCTACAACCAGTACAGTATGATCCGCAAACAACAGCTGATTTACCTTCCATTCATGATCATTCTCGTCTACAAGTTTCAAACCTCGTCCAAGTACCCGAGCATTCACTTCTCTCACCATTCCATCAACATATAAGTTAAACAACCATGGTGACATCACACATCCTTTCTTAGCCACACTCTAATCGGAAACCAATCGCTCACTTCATTTCCTATCCTAACAAACACTTTACTACCTTTGTAGAAACTTTTCACTGCTTGCAACAACCTTCCAACAATTCCATATAACCTCATCACATTCCACATCACTTCCCTATCAACTCTATCATATGCTTTCTTCAGATCTATAAACTCAATATACACCTCCTTACCTTTTGCTAAATATTTTTTGCATACTGTATATGCCTACCTGTACAAATCGGATTCATACATCCCCTACCTCTTCTAAAACCACCGTGTACTTCTAAAATTGTATTCTCAGTTTTATCCTCAGTCCTATTAATTATTACTGTGCCATACACCTTTCCAACCACACTCAACAAACTAATACTCCTTGAATTACAACACTCATGCACATCTTCTTTACCCTTATATAGTGGTGCTATAGATGCACAAACCTAATCTACTGGTACCATTGACAACACAAAACACATATTAAACAATCTCACCAACCATTCAAGTACAGTCACACCCCCTTCTTTCAACATCTCAGCTCTCACACCATCCATACAAGGTGTTTTTTCTACTCTCGTTTCATCTAGTGTCTCCTCACTTCCTCTCTTGTAATCTCTCTCTCTCTCATTTTCAATTCCCATCACTTGCACCTTAACATCTGCAACAGCAATTATATCTACATCCTTATTATCGTTAACATTCAGTAAACTTTCAAAATATTCCGGCCAGCTTTTCCTTGCCTCCTCCCCTTTTAACAACATTCCATTTCCATCTTTCACGGTTTCTTCAATTCTTGAATCAGCCTTCCTTACTCTCTTCACTTCTTTCCAAAACTTATTCTTATTCTCTTCATATGAGCGACCCAATCCCTGACCCCACCTCAGGTCATCTGCCCTCTTTGCCTCATTTACATTGTGCTTTACTTCCACATTTTTCTCTCTATATATCTAATACTTCTCTACACTATTACTCTGTTGCCAGTCCTCAAATGTCATCTTTTTCTCTTCAACTTTTACTTTCACTTCTTCATTCACCCATTCACTGCCCTTCCTCATGCTGCCTCTCTTACTTTCACTCTGTCATATGCCATTTTCTACCTTTCCTTGATATTCACTTTTTACCTCCGGTTTTATTAACTCTTCAACCATCACTAGCTCCCTTTTACATCCCCCTCCACTCTATTCCAACCCCACCCCATTTGCTATAACTGATTTTCCTGCCACCAAAAAATTACCAGACATACCGTTATCCATACCCTTAAATACGTACACGTCTTTCAATCTTCCAAACATTCTTTGAGTTATCAACACACAATCCATTAACGCCTTTTCTACTATTATTTCATTTGCCACTTTTACCCATATATTCCTGTATTTATCTTTCTTTTTGAAAAAGCTAGAACTTATCACCATCTCTTGCTCAACACACATATCTACCAGTCTCTCATCACTCTCTTTTTCACCTGGTACGCCATACTTCCCAATGACACCTTCTACCTCTCCAGCGCCCACTCCTAGCATTTAAGTAATCCATGACATCTACATAATTCCTTCTACCCAGTCCTTCTACACACCTAGTTAATTCTTTCCAGAACTCGTTCCACTCTTCTTCACTTTTCTCACAACCTTGCCCATACGCACTAACAAAAACGCAACATTCCCTTTGCAACCTAACCCTTACTCACATTAACCTAGATGATATCCCCTCTTTTGCTCTTACCTTTTCAATCCCAGACACTCTACCAGTCACCTCACCAAGCATCACTTCACCTTTCCCTTTTATCTTTGTCTCACACAAAGCCAATATATCCATCCTCCTTTTCACAAACATACTTCCAATCTCACATCTTTTACTCTCTATTGCATTACATCCACGCACATTCAGATATCCCAAAACTAGAGTGTGGGGAGCAGTCACTCTTCCCCCAGTTCCACCTCTTTGATATCTCACAGGAGTATATAATACAGGTGAGGGACTTCCCAGCCCCCTCATCCCGTCTCTTTTAGTCACCTCCTACGACACGCAGGGATATGTTGGTGCTATTCTAATTGTTTTTATGATCCCGCGACCACAGATTTTTTATATCCCAAAGTATATCCATGAAAATTAACGCCAGATAAACCCCTTGAATATCACGTATCAACACAGCCTAATCTGTGAATCATCAAAGGTTATCACATATTTTCCATGTCTAGAGATATAGAAGATATACAAAATCCATGTTCGACATAATTAGCTCTGCTGTTGCTAAAGTCACCCATTTGAGGGTCAGAGTTCATATTCTATTAATGCAACATATTACTCCCGAAATTACTCTTATTTGACAACTATATTACATAAGATCTATGTAGAACACATTCTTTTTCCTTGTACCCGAGCATGAATTTCCGTTTTCTTTACTAAATCTTTCTTACCAGTGAATTATTCCTTAAGCTCGTTATTTACTTGTTGATTATAATTCTGGTTAATTTATTAACTCTTATTCGCATAAGAATATTCACAACAAAAATAGATAACTCACAATAATATTTTATCAAAAGTAACTTGTTATGTTATCCGATATAACAATTCAGAACAACATATAACAACTTTGTGCGACATAAGCATAACAAATTCCTTTTCCAATCAACGATTTTACCACTCCAACCATTCTTTCATCAAATGCATAGCCTTCTGGGTAATGTGAACTACAATATGCATATCTCAATATTCAAGTAAAATGCCTCTTACTGTATTGATCAATGAACAATATATAAGAGTGACCATCAAGTTCAAATAAAGTACATACATAAATTTCACATGACAGAAGTGGTAACACAAGTGGAACCATAAGTTCTCTACCGCACTTGTTTAATACCTGTTTGTAAACCGTAACGGCTTAGCTCTTTCATCTTATCACTTGATCTTCATCCTAGCACCTGTTTTATAGTGTACGCTTTTTTGTGACATTCTTACTCGCAAGTCCTTGTATAAATACTCGATATCTATGTAATAAATTTCAGTTCCATTCCCATCACCTGTCAGTTATCACCTAAAGATGTCTGGCAATTTGGTGACCACTGGAATGTGCAGCTCCCTCCCTCCTACCCTCTCACTGCTGTGTTTTAATGTATGATGATGCCGCCCACAGACCCTGACTCACCTGTTAAGACCACATCCATGAAACTACCACCATTCACAAGTAGAGAGGCCTTCTCCTGGTATCAGCGCAAGAAGGTCCAGTTTTGCTCTATCAGCAAAAAAGACATCACAATAACATACAAAGACTTCAAACCATACCTCCTAAAGCAGTATTTGCCATCAATAGCCATCTCTATGACCAAACTTTTTGAGCCCTGTCACCTACCATTGTGGAACCATAAGGCTTTAATCGCCCTCAGAAAAATGACCAATCACTCGCCTGCAACCTGCCACAGACAGGTCTCTGGCAGGTGATCCTACTTATTGTCCTTTGGACACAATACCTTTCAGAACATGTACAAGCTGTCACCCATAATCTTGATACCTTGCTAATGAAGGATCTGATGACCAAAGTCGATGTCATTATGGACAGCTACGTCACCTTAAAGACCTCCATCAATGTCTCAACTACTAAAGAAAAGAGCACCTATTACTCAAAAAATGCTGATATGGATGTGGTAAGACACACACACCCACCTCATGAGGTGACAGAGCGATGGCAAAGCTGCTAACCACCCACATATACTCACACTCGCTCACACAACGACCAAAGATCTCTATAGTCTATCGGCCAAGGTTATGCTACGATCACTTCAGATTTAGGGTTGCTGTAAACAAATTTGCAAACGTTTTTCTGTGGCCATAAAAACGTTGAAGTAGCCCATCACTTGTGGCAGTGGCCTTCCCTGTCACTAAACTTTTCGTTTTAAATGATGCAGGTATGGGTGTGAGGTTTTTGGTAGACACTTGTGCTAAAGCCCCTCTCCAGGATATGGCCTAATCTGTCTAACCCGGCCAGCATCATTCTGGTAGCGGTCAACAAATCTGTGATCCCCATCCATAGGTTTGAGACCCTCACATCATCATTTAGAATCAGCAAATATCAAAGGAAGTTTCTTGTTGCCGGAGTCAAATTGCCAGCCCTTGGTGCATTTTTCCTCTCAATCTCCACCTCCCTGATGATATTGCTTATTAACAAGGATACTTCTCTAACCCAACCCCTCCGCCTTTGCTCTCAACATCAGTGCACCTATGGATTCCTATGCAAAAAAGTCTTCTGTCTAGAACTTCGTCAAATGCCAATTGTTCATACCAAACATGGTACTTATCACCATATCAAGACGACGGTGTCTGGGACTGTATTTTTTGCAGCCAGCAAACATATGTTTACATAAATGAAAAAAATGTGCTTTGCCAAAAATCCTGCAGCCCATGGTCGTCACCATTACACATCTGCCAGAAGAAAGATGGCTCTCTGCATCCGTGTGGGGATAACAGGCAATTAAAGGTGCAGTGAGATTTACATCACTATCCCCTCCCAAACATCACCAACATGGCATCCTCCATGCAAAATGTGAAGGTTTTCTCCATGCTCGATCTCCTGAACGAGTATTATCAGGTACCCATGAATCCAGTAGACATTGCAAAGACCGCCATTAAAACCCCTTTGGTATATACAGCTTAAATTACTCTTGTTTTGGCCTTCATAATGCTGGAGCAACTTTTCAACGCTTGATGGATTACATCTTTAGGAGCCTCCCCTTCCGTGTATGTTACGTGGATGATATATTTGAGTTCTCTTCCACCAAAGAGGAACACCTCCGTCACCTATGCATCGTGCATGACCGCTTACAACAGAAGGGCCTTCTAGACCAATACGACAAGTGTACCTTTGACACCAACAAAGTATCGTTCTGAGGGCACCTCATCACTCCTGAGGGAGTCCTACTTATCACTGAGAAAGTAGCAGCCTTTCAGAACTTCCCCACGAGCGCTAATGCACTGCAAGAATTCTTGGGCATGATCAACTATTATCACCGTATCCTCAAAACCCTTGCTGCCACTCCAGTCCCCTTTACACCTCATCCAAGGTCAAGTCAAAAGACCTGAAGTAAGCAATGCAATGAACGCCAAATCAACTACTGCTGCTCTCACTCTTCCTATGCCATATGCCCCTCTACTTCTCACCACTGATACCAGCAAAGTTGCTAAGGATACAGTACTCAAGCAGCAGTTCAATGGTATGCCCGGCCCATTGTCCATCTTCACTAGATAACTGCCAAAGGATGAATCTAGCTACTCTACCTTCGACCACAAACTACCAGTGGAGCACTTGGGTATCCATCACTTTTGCCACTTCTTACAAGGTAGGCCCTTTGTCATTCGTATGGACCACATGCCTCTGATGTTTTTTATGCCTTCATTCTATAGTCCAATGTCTGGTCCGCTCGTGAACACCAACATCTCACTGCCATGGCTGAATACAATTGCACACTTCAACACATCCCTAGGAAAATGAGTTACGTTGCTGATTCCCTGTCAAGAAACACATTGGCTGACAATTACCTGGAATTGGATTACAAAGCCTTGGTAGAAGCCCAACATAGAATTTTTGAGTACCAATCATATTGGAAATCCTGCACATCCTTTCATTGGGATGAGGTTCCCCTCAATGGCTCTAATGCCACTCTCCTCTTTGACATCTGTACTGGTAAGCGACGACCATGGTTACCTGCTACTATGCTCCTGCGGGTGTTTTATTTTATTCATGGCCTTTCACATCTCTCTCACTGTGTTACTGCACAGCTATTGACGAAAAAATTAATGTTGCATGGCATTCACGTCAGAGTAGTAGGTCCCCTACCCACATCACAAGGACATCGTTACCTGCTTACCGCCATTAACCACTCAATTCCATTTCCATGGAAACTTCGACATCCACCTTATGTACAACTGCCCTACTCTCAGGACGGTTAGCGAGATTCAGAATCCCTGAGCATATGACTTCTGACAGGGATACCACTTTCACCTCTCAATTTTGAACATCATTAGCAAATCTCCTGGGAATAGCACTACATCAGCCAACTGCCTATAACCCTGCTTTGATATCCAACATCAATGACTCCAGCTGGTTAACTTCCTTTGGTCCTCCTTGGACTAAGAACCACTTCTAAAGACACCCTGAATGTCTTGGCAGCTGAAATGGTGCATTTCCACTAGAAACCTCCTCCAATAATCTTCAGTGCCTATGTCATAATGTGGGAAAATTTACTACTTGCCCCCAGACTTGCATGCCCCCCACAGAGCAACACCTATATTGATCAACACTCAGCAACACGTGTTCTTTTTTGTACAACATCACTAAGAAGCCACCGCTAACGGCCCCTTAAACGGGCCGTCTCCTCCCGATCTTTCATACAACAAAGGCATTCTTACTTAACATAGGGGACAAATAATGCTGGATCTCCATTGATCGCTTAAAAACAAACATATCGCCGGCCAGATAACCCGCTTACAGTACGCTTCTCAATAGCAAGGTACCCCATTTTGCATGTATGTCATAATGAGGGGAAGAGCCATTTACTACACGTTTCATAAATGCTCATACAGTGTAATGGCTTTTCTTCTTTATCTTTTTACTTGCTCTTCCCTGCATATTTATTAGACGAACCTGTGTAAGCGTGCTAGGTCAAGTTTTGTTGTGTTTAAATTTTTGGTGACGTTTTTGCTCTCACACCTTGTTTATCAACTTGTTGTCTGTTTAATATAGTTTAATTGCATTTACCTCGCCTTTCATATGACTTCTACGGGTGCTTTGCACAATTACTTGCTATTACTGGCGGAAATAAAAAAAAAACACATTCTTAGATATATTTCTCAATATGAGGAATCTCATCAGTATGTTAAGTACTATCTTTTATTATAAGCTGAGATTTTGTTACACCCAAATGACAAATTTGTAGAGGATATAGATATTTCTTTCTGAAATTTTCAAGGTAAACTAATAAACATCCATCATATATTAAACCCTCTTCAATTGATAGGAAATATTTTGGTTACCAATAAGAGAGTATTATTTGTTGAACAGACTTAGCCTGTGTAGGCCAACCATTTATGATTTGATCTCATAAATAAAATAATATAGCATCTTGCTGACTTGTAAATCTCAGTTTATTTAGCTGATTTATAGAAATTTTAACAATAAGAATTCTTTATTCTAGTTCTATACAAGTAAAAGTAGTTAGTTGCAAAAGAGATAAATAACAAGCAAGTATTGTTTCTGTACCTTTGGCGTAAATAATAATTACATCATATAATTGAATCATGAACAATATTAGTTTTAGCCTTATAGGAGCTAAACTTACGGCTTAAAGATAATATTCTGAAGGGAGATATGACCACTATAAAAGTTTATTGATTTACCGTAAATATATTCTGATATTTTTTCTAATATAAGAAAATCTAACAAGTCCCTGTATAATCATATCTAGATTCAGCAGGAGTTAATGTTACGGATGCAAAAGATATCAGCTTCCATAAATGAATTAATTATGAAGCATCTATCTCTATTAATACAGAGGTATTTGGGTTAAATTAAGTTGATGTTAAATTACTATGAATCGTTCATTTCCAATCATTAAATGATTGTTAGTGTTCATTTTACCAACACCAATCAGAACCCTGTTTCAGCATTTGTAATAAAACTTTAGCCCTCTCAGACAAATGTAGTATAAATGAGGCTAAGTACTGAACAAGACCCGGAGGGCTTATAGCATTCGGGTAATTGCCAAAGTCCTAATACTCTTTGGAATCAGGTTGTATTCCATCACATTACCATATTATTCCATAAAATTCCAGAGTGCCTCATAATTTTACATCTCTTATAGCAAAATACTTAGCCAGTCTACTGCGCAACTCTCACAAGTCTGTGTAAGTCATCATTACATTTTTTAATAATATTATGTGTAATGCCTATGAATACTATTCCAACGTTACATAAAATTTCATAAAAAATTTCGGAGATTATATAGTGATACAAACAAAATAGAAGGTACTCTATGAAATATATATCTATCAGCCTTACCATTAAAAGTATACTACCGGCCATTCTTGTGTTCATTAACCATTCTTTGGCATCCAACTTGAAAAAAATATAGTAATATCAGCCAGTTTATGAATTATTTCCTCAATAGTAAGCATTTTATGGTAGGTTTTACTTATAGATTTATTAAAGTTTGTAAAATCTAAACACATCAGAGGCTAACCAGACATTTTCCCTAAATTTGCACACCAATTTATCTATTCACATGAACTATTAATATGATTATAATTAAATTTTTCGTATTTTTTTTTTTTACAAGTTTTGCCATTTAAATGTATAAAGTACTTAAAAGGAGCTGATGTAAAATGATTTATATAATCTCTTACCTCCATAGTAAATCTGTTTTTAAAATGATCAATACCTTTAAAACATACATGATAAAATATTTTTATCTTTTTTTTTAATTACGGCATTTTAAATCTCACTTTTACATGTTCTGGAATTATTAGCCACACATCATACTTACATTTAGAAACATTAAGTTTCTTAATTTCTTTGGTAAATTACAAAATAAAAATGCAAGTTCATCCTTATCACATACTTAAAATCAAGCATCTAATTACAATGGAATATAAACATGCCCCCAGGAGACTAACGTAGCCTAAGAAAAGTTTGCTGCAAACTTTGACTAAGATTTGACTCAGTATAGTATGATATAGCTGCTGAAAACATATAAAAGCAAATACATTGTTATTTCCTCCATTGTTAGCTTTACTTTAAATGTGACAACACACAAAAGTTTCTACTGATTATTAAATTTTCCTATGATTGATAAGAGTACATATCATTTATTAAAAGTATTTTCCAACAATCTCTCTTGGTTTCACAATGTGAGGGAAAAAAATCATGTATCCGGGATTTTGATCGTGATGGTATTAAAGGAAAAGCATTGATATTGTAACAGGTATCATTAATTCTTA
>NC_090726.1:56315119-56317619 GCF_036898095.1 Palaemon carinicauda | reverse complement strand
ATTCTTATGAGATTTTCCTCTGTCCTCATACACCTGTAAACACTGAGAGAAACAAACAATAGTTCTTTAACCAAGTGGCTACTTTCCTCTTGGTAAGAGAAGAGACTCTCTAGCTATTGTAAGCAGCTCTTTTAGGAGGACACTCCAAAATCAAACCATTGTTCTCTAGTTTCGGGTAGTTGCATAGCCTCTGTACCATGGTCTTCCACTGTCTTGGGTTAGAGTTCTCTTGCTTGAGGGTACACTTGGCCACAATATTCTCTCTAATTTCCCTTCTTCTTGTTAGAAGAGATGAGTGATCAAAGTAGAAGAATTGGACGTCAAATAAACATGCAGACGAGGCAAGCTATCTAAAAGAAAATACCTAAAGTTAGTTTTAACCAGCGACAGACTAGTAATTGAATGCCACAAAACGCCTAAAGTGTAAACAACAATGACTTCTCTGACGTAATATTCATGTAGGATTTACGACATTCAATTGCTAAAGGAATGAGCCACAGTCAAGAAGAAAATTTGGCTCAGCAAAATTTGAAATATTTCCTTTTATTTTCGTAATGGAAGTACTCCAGGTTTCGGGTGTTGCGACTTTTCCTCTTCCAATGGCAGTTTATGTCTTACCTCGTTTCACAGTCTATTCCTCTCCCAGATGAAAGTGTAAATCTTCTGAGAACACAATAAAAATATTAACACAAATCGAATGTTTAAAAGTGACAGATATACATAGCAACAATCTACAATACAAAGTTTCTTACAGGAGAGGAAGGTAGGGGAGGGGGATGTTATCGGCAGGAGAGATTTTATCATTGAAAGAAAAAGAGTATTAGATAATAGCTACGATGAGGGAAATTCATTGGTGCCTCCAATAAAGTTAGGCATAGCAGATAAACACAAAGTCAATGCATGTTACCTATTGTATTTCAGAGAGAGAGAGAGAGAGAGAGAGAGAGAGAGAGAGAGAGAGATGCATATAGCTCAGGCTATAAATACATTATCAGCTTATAAACTTTTAGCATGTTCAGTTACACGAGTTTATTTCAGAATGGGCAAATGTGCATGGAAATGAAAATATGCTTTCTGCATTTAAATGAGATTTTCCAAATTACAGTTTTTTAGATTATTAGAATAAATATTTCAATGATGTTTAAGAAATAGGAGTGAATAAATCTTGCAATATTTTCTTGTCATGACGATTCAATATTTATTTTTAATATGTAGATCACACAAAAGTCGGTGAAACGGAGCCATATTGTTGAAAATCAAGGCCTGGAAAAACTTATATAAGACACTTAAAACGTTTTATCCTAAAGCTGATTCACTTATATTGAGAGCATCGTAATATGGTGTTTTCTTGCAAGTACCTCCAACAATTCAGGTGTTCCATAAATCGTGGTCAAGCGAGAATGTGGTAGAATATTTTAAAACTGTAATAAATGAGTAGTGAGAATTAAACTCAAATAGGGATGTGAGGAATCATAAGAATATATTAAGTAGGTTATATTTTGGAAATATCGATCTTACACTGAGTCAAATTCTCTTCCTAAAGTATTATGATGACAAAGAACGTTTCTCCCTATTAATTTTGGTTTTTTTTGGTTTCTTGTTTCTCTCCTTCGATAATTGAACTACTTTTTGTTACAAGCATATAGAGTAGAGTTGAGATAAGTACTGTTTTCTATATTTTCCCGTTTCTACATAGTCATCTAAAAGAATTCTATTTACGTCAATGAGCGGTACTTATGATCGATTTATTTAATCAACACATTATTTTCTGCATATTATCATCTTCATTTTATGAAGGAATTAACGAACACATAATCCAGCCTCTCTCTCTCTCTCTCTCCTCTCTCTCTCTCTCTCTCTCTCTCTCTCTCTCTCTCTCTCTCTCTCTCTCTCTCTCTCTCTCTTTATCTTAATTTATATTATCTACATTTAACAGTAGTAATTCCATCCATCCACCAGTAGGAAAACTAAATACCGTTAGAAAAGAATAATGAATAAAATTACAAGAGAGACAAAAAATAAATCAAAGATTGAAGTCGGTTATATATCATACACTATAACTATCAAATACAAAAATGTATGTCTTTGCTTGGGAAAAAGAAAGTTCTTAACGTTTGAAATTGCCCTCCTTAGATTTCCTTCCCGTGCAATGACATTTTTCGACTGAAAGGCGTCCTTTGTTTGTTGTCTAATTAAGAACTCTATTCTATTTTCCCTAATTCAGAATTCTGAGGCTATGTGTAATTAAAGGAGATATGTTTCTTAAGCCTAAGAAAGAGCGGGGGTGGCGGTATCTCTTTTGAACGGATTCCAGATTCTAGCTGTACTTCTCAGTCGATTACCACCGGTATTATTATTATTATTATTATTATTATTATTATTATTATTATTATTATTATTATTATTATTATTATTATTATTATTATTATTATTATTATTATTTCTATTTTATTATTATTATTATTATTATTATTATTATTATTATTATTATTATTATTTA
>NC_090726.1:56302619-56310119 GCF_036898095.1 Palaemon carinicauda | reverse complement strand
AAAGACCTCTGGTGTCCCATCTTGATTCCATCCTTTTCGTGACATCTTCGAATCCGGTCATCATGCCAGTTCCATCCGAGCTTTAGCCCCCCTTCTGCTACGTTTTAAAGCCTGAAATCTCCGTACCAGTATCGTCACAGCAGTTGCAGAAAACTATTCCTTAAGTATTTTTATCTTACTGACTGTTCCCCTTTCTATTGGTGTTTTGATAGATTTGATTTGTCAGTTAAATTAAACGAATTATTAACACTGATTTACTTTGTATAAGATTGTGAATAAATATGTTGTGTTTTTTCGCAAGTTTCTTTCTATATTCATTTCCCATATTTCAATTCATGTTTTTGGTAACATTTATTTCAATCATTAAAAGTACTTTTATCGATTTCAAGATCGTAACAGTTGGCAAACTCGCCAGGATTTTCAACTACGTATCCAATTGAAACATGGAGAATATAGAAAAAAGAAGTGAGATTAGGAACAATTCGATAGCTTCTGGTAAACTTCTTGGTTTAGATGGCTATGCTCTCCATGAGTATGTTTTTAAGAGAGAACAGGAAATGTTTGAGAGAGATGAAAGAACCGCTGGAAGAGAAGAAAATGAAAGACAGCGAGAAGGAAATGAGAATCAGCGTAAACATGAGATAGAAATCGCTCGATTAAGGCAAAATCTTCATAATAGTCCGCCAGGTAGCAAACCAGGAAGTAATGCATCAGGTAGCAGATGTGGTAGGAATTCATATTAAACTATGATTCTGATAATTTAGGTATAGGTGCAGTATTGAAATTCATTAAAAAAATTAATAAGGAAGATGTATCAATATATTTCATGTCTTTTGAAAAGTTAACGAGCAGAGTAGGTTGTCCCAAAAACAAGTGGACTTTGTATTAACATTCAGTCTTAAGTGATAGGGCACTTTCTGTGCATAGTTGTATGTCTGAGGATGAAAGTGAAGTCTATGATATTGGGAAAGAAACTGTCCTTAGTGCATACAGGTTAGTACCAGAGGCGTAGCATAAGAAATTTAGAAGTTTGTAAAGGGATGAGAGCAGTACTTTGTGTAGAATACAGAAAGAAGTTAGAAAGATCATTTGGTGATTTGTTAACTTCCGATGAAGTAGATAGATTTGATGATCTCAAGAACTTAGTTTTATTAGAAAACTTCAAAGATAACATATCTCCAGACATTAAGCTATATATAGAAGATAGGTGTGAAAAGCCTTTTAGAGATGCAACAAGGTTGGCAGATGAGTACAGTCTTACTCATAGTTTAAGTGATAGTAAGAAGAAAAATAATCCTGCATCATAGTAAGAGTAGTTTTAGCAATAGTAATACAGGGAAATATGATTATCATTATTATTGTTATACATGAGGAAAACAAATGGAAAGGTTGTAGTTAAGCGATAATTTGTTATAGTTATAATAAGAAAGGGCATATAGCAAGAAATTGTATGGCAGAGGAGAAGAATGTCAAGAAACAAGTGTCACTAGTTAATAATCTTTCGCCAAGTAGAAATGACATGAAAAAATTTGGAAGTAATACAGAGATTTTTTTTTGTCTGAAGGTGGTTTCTTTGCTTGAAGGAGGGGATTTGAGAGAAGTTATCTTATTTTAGGGACACCGAAGCAGCCATTTCCCTTATAAAAGAGTGTGTGCCAACAAGCACAGAAATCAGTATGAAAGGAAAAGTTATGTTAAGTGGATTTCCGAATACTTGCGTTGTTTGTCCTTTGTTAAAAATGAACTTGATAAGTCAGGAATTGTCAAGAGATGTAATCCTAGCAGTTGTAGGCTATTTGTCAGTTGACGGCATTGACATTATTGTCGGTAATGATTTAACTACATCAAGATATGTGAATCCTATTTTGAGTGAGGTTCCAGTGCCGGAAATGATAGTAACTAGGTCATAATTAGTTCGAGGATTTGAACGTGTGTGATGGAGGCGGTGAGGTTGATCTTAGCAAGTGTGGGGCTGAAATGACCGATTCCTTCGGTGTTGACAGTGTTAGTCAAGTTGATGGTGTAGTTGTCGAAAGTAGTCACTACTTTCAACACTTGGTCCAGATAGCATCAGACGTAGTCGATGTAGTGGATTCAAGTAATAGTTCCTGCAATGGTTTAGGCACTAATGTTTTGAATAGAGAGGACCTAACTTAGTTGCAGAGAGAGGATGAGACTCTGTCTCGGATTTTGGAAAGTGAGTAGGATGATGATCCCAACAATGTTTGTAAGGAAACTTTTTGTTTAAAAGACGAAATATTGTGTCGCTATGTTCGTCCCAAGTCAGTTAGCAAAGAGAGTAGAGAGGATTATATACAAAGTTTAGAGAATTACAAGGAGAATTCAAGAAAAGTTTGGAAATTAGCAATAGAAAACGATAGCAACAATCAAGAGGAAACTAAAAGAATATACGATCTTAAGGAAAAGGAGATAAATTTCCATGTGGGAGATAAAGTCTTAGTATTAATTCAGAAAGAAGCTCCCTCGTTATCTTGTGAGTTTGAAGGTCCTTTTCATATTTTAGGGAAAAAAAAAAACAATTTGAAATTACCAAATTGATATGGGTAGACATAGAGCCTTGTGGGTGTGCATAAACTTACAAAAGAAATACAACAAACATCAAATACCAGTAATAACTGTGTCGCAGCGAGAAATTAGTTTTGAGGAAAATTCTGATGTACTTGATAATTTAAAATTATTCAACTCTAGCTTGGAAGAAGAAAAAAGGAGTGAATTATATAAAGCTTTTCTAAATCATTCAGAAACTGTTAGTGATATATTAGGTTTAACTAATTTTTTAGAACATGATATTGAGTTAGAGGACACTAAACCCATTAGACAAAGTCCGTATCGTTTGAGTCCAGAGAAGGCAAATTCGGTACGCAAGAAAATTAAGTATATGATAGAAAATGATTTGATAGTTCCTAGCGAGAATGAATGGCGTTCTCCGAGAGTTCTAGTAAAAAAAAGGAAGGTGGCACAGATAGGTTGTGCATTGATTTCAGAAAAGTAAACAGTGTTATTAAACAAAGTAACTTTCCACTTCCCAGGATCGACGATTACTTAGATAGGATCGGGAATACTAAATTCATCTCCAAGCTTGATTTGCCTAAAGGTTATTGGCAAGTACCTCTAAGCAAACAAGTTAGGAAAACATCTGTTTTTATAACACCGTTTGGTAGTTATGAACCTAAAGTAATGCCTTTTGGGTTAAGAAATGCAGCCAGTACTTTCCAAATATTAATGAATAAAGTTTCAAATGGTATCGATAACTGTGTCGTACATTTAGATGATCTTGTTATATTTTCAGAAACTTGAGAAGAACATTTACGAATTTTAGTTAAAGTCCTGACAGTCCTTGGAAAAGCGAACCTTTTATTAAATTTTAAGAAATGTAAATTTGAGAAAACCTATATCACTTATTGAGGTCATAAAGTGGGTCACGGTAAGATTTGTCCTAAAAGTGGGAACAGAGAAGCTATCATCAATTTCCCACTCCTAACAACTATAAAGCATGCCATGAGATTTCTCGGGATGGTTTCATATTGCAGTAGATTTTTACCCAATTTTTTAGAAATAAGTGCTCCCATAACTAATATTTTTAAGAAGGGACGAAATTTTGTATTTGATGAGGAATGTGTAGAAGCTTTCAATAAATTAAAGGCTGCAATACTTCAAGAACCATTATTATGCTAGTGACATTAGTATAGGAGCAGTCTTATTGCAAGAAAGGAATGGGACGAAGCACCCAGTAGCTTATTATTCAAGAAACATTAATAAAACTCAACAAAATTATTCAACTATTAAAAAGCAATTGTTAAGTTTAGTTTCAGCATTGCAGCACTTTGAGATTTATGTATGTAATAGTCCTGTTTTAACTGTGTATACAGATCACAATCCATTAGTTTATTTGGAAAGATTTAAGAATCACAATAAACGTCTCATGCATTGGAGTTTAGAGCTACAAAATTATAATCGCAAGATAATTCACATAAAAGAAAAGAATGTTATAGCTGATAGCCATAACAGAGATTTTTCAGAAAATAAGATTTTTATTTTCCCTGAAGATTTGTGTTGAGTGAATGGAATGAGAAAGAAGAATGTTTTCCTGATGTTAAGTTGAAGTTTCATGCAGATATCCCTCAGTTCAAGGATGAATGAGCTTTTAAGTTTGAGACTTTAAAATCAGTAAATCAGTAAAATCAGTAGTTTTTATTTCTTTTTTCTTTTGGTGTAACGCGTCATGGGTAGATATAATACTTTTAAAGGAGATGAATTAAAAGACAAACTTATCTATTCCCAAAGTGTGAGCAGTGAAGTGAGACGAGATTCGACTACGGCCTTGTTTGGGCATACTTGTAATCACTTCATTATCGACAGAATTTTGGAAGTAAACCAAGACTCGCCGAGAGTGCTTGCCATGTTAAGGGAACTGTTCTGTTTTGACCAAGATGTCATAGTCTTAATTAGTGGAGTCAGCATATTTTGAGAAACCGACCCTGAGTGAAATCCTTGTTTAGGATATATGTCATCATGGAAGGACACGTGCTGCCCTTTTGTTACTACTTAACACTTGGTCCAGATAGCATCATAAATTTCTTCTAGAAGCTTCCATGGCGTGATCGAAGTGGGCATTTTTGAGGAAGCCAGTAGAGATGTAGAATTGTTAATAAAAACGCCTTCTATGGAAATGACTACTGTCCAAGGTAATTAACTCCGCCCATACATGGGTATATAAACTTCAAGAAGAGATTGTCCAAGGGAGATAGGACAGGATATAAGACAAGAGAAGAACTAAGTCCGAAGCAGATAAGATCCAAGTCCTAACGATATAAGAAACAGAGAAGACCAAAAGTGTGATAGAGCCAGATTCTAACTTCCCTTCAGACAACAAAAGCCTATCTCCTAAATATTCTGTTATGGCTGAAAAGAAGAGACAATTTGGAGCAGCCAGCCCTCCCTGCTGGTGACGAGAAGTAGCCAACACTGCCTACAGCTTGCCTTTGTTCAACGCTATCATCGAATTCTTGGTAGAAGACCTCTGATGTCCTTTCTTGATGCTACCCTTTTTGTGACGTCTTCGAATCCAGTCATCGAGCCAGTTCAATATGAACTTCAGCTGCCCTTCTGCAACGTTCTCAAGCCTGAAGTCTCCTTACCGGTATCGTCTCAGCAGCTGCAGAAATCTATTCCTCAAGTATTTTTGTCTTACTGACTACTCCCCTTTCTATTGAGGTTTTGATTGATTTGATTTGTCTGTTAAAGAAAACGAATTATTTACAATGATTTTTTTTTTCTATAAGATTGTGAATAAAACGAAGAAAGCCAGAGATGATGAGAATGGATTATGAAATAGACAATGAAATATCACTGTATGGCGAAAGGATTAATGAGGTCAGGTCATAAACGTATATAGGAACTATGATCTCCAATATATGGTCTTTAGAATTTGAGTTTAGAGAAATATTGAAAAAATCCAATTAAACAATAGCTAGGTTCAGATAAAAATTGGAAAAGAAACCGCTTAATATTACCTATATATATATATATATATATATATATATATATATATATATATATATATATATATATATATATATATATATATATATATATATATATATATATATATATATATATATATATATACGCAGGTGTGTATATATATATATATATACATATATATATATATATATATATATATATATATATATATATATATATATATATATATATATATATATATATATATACACATGTGTGTAAATATATATATATATATATATATATATATATATATATATATATATATATATATATATATATATATATATATATATATATATATTTATATAATATATATACATATATATATATATATATATATATATATATATATATATATATATATATATATATATATATATATATATATATATATATATATATATATATATATATATATATATATATATATATATATATATATATATATATAGGGACACAACGTAAATATTCAAACTCAATAGAAGCATACTATATGTTACTATGTAACGGAGACAAGTCGTTAAAATTTGCCCGCAGGTAATATTTCCTTGATCTATTCATGAAGATCTTCCCTTTTTAAGCAATTAGAGCACATCTTTTGTAAAGTTTGTCCAAAAGTCTGGGGTTATTTTAAGTCATAGGTTACCCACGTACTTACCATTCCGCATGGCAAGATGTTTAGGTTAATAATCATAAGTGTTATATGCATATGTGTCTCATGTATTAGGAAAATATTGTATGTAAATAATGGATTTTACTGGCAAATGCAATTAGTGAAAATAAAAAAAAAATACCCAACAACGTTCAAAGTTTTAGAGTTGAGCCTCATGCGACCAAAATTCATACCAAATCCTAAGCCAAAAGTATATGCAAATATTGACTTTACAGACGATTACTGTGAACATTTACTTTGCGCTTGCATGTCTAATTATATTAACATATAATTCCGTGAGCTTTTATCAAACATATATGTACATTTTAATAATAATAATAATAATAATAATAATAATAATAATAATAATAATAATAATAATAATAATAATAATAATAATAATAATAATGATAATAACAACAATAATGATAATAATAATAATAATAATGATGATGATGATAATTTCATAAGAAATAACATGATGGTAATTAGAATGCTTGACATAATTAGGATGATAATTGTATAATTTGTAAAAATACTATTATAACAATATAAGTAATATCCAACTTCAAGATAACTTTCATCCATATTTAATATTAAACCTTTGTTCCCACTCAAAGAAATTAAAATTATGATCAGGAGACAAATTATAAACTTCCAACTCGTGTTAATGTCAGGTATTCTTGGCATTATTATTATTATTATTATTATTATTATTATTATTATTATTATTATTATTATTATTATTATTATTATTATTATTATTATTATTATTATTATAATTATGTGAATTAGGTTCCTTAATTATTCGTTTCCAAAAGGAACTCCATTGTTTCTTGGGCTGGAATCAGGAACTTAGTGGAAATATTTATGGAACATTTAGGGAGTTGTGTTTCTCGAGGGATGGATGGGAGATGGAAGATATATAGAAGATTTTATAAGCTTCTTTGAGGGCTAAAATAGACATTTCTAATTTTTCATATTTGCTGAATCATGTTATTATATATCAGTTACTGCTATTTTTGACAATGTTTTAAATTTTTGAGAATTCACAGTTTAATTTTTTCTTTTTTTTTTTAGCTAATCTATGCTAAGTTTTCTGATTGCCTCAGAATGGTGATTAATGAAATTTTCTGGAACTCATTATACTCAGAGAATAGAAATATCCTATGTAAGCGTATAGTTTGCTGATAAGTACTATTTGACTGAGTAATTCTATTGAAAATTTTTCTGTTAATGATTCACGGATATTCGATACATTTTTTTTTTTTAGTAAAACCAAATAATGAAATACTGTTACT
>NC_090726.1:56254259-56289259 GCF_036898095.1 Palaemon carinicauda | reverse complement strand
GGTACCAAAAAACAAAACAAATTCTGACTTACAAATGATTCGGTAACTTGATAAAGAATAATTGTTACCTTTGTCAGAAACAAGATACTCAATTTTTAGTGCACAAATACGAATTCCTGGTACGTACACGTACCACGGTTTCGTACATATATATATATATATATATATATATATATATATTTATATAGGGCTGATACATTTTATTAGATGCCCATAGATTCTGTTATATATCTTATATATTTTTTTTTTTTTTTTTTTTTCTCTTTTCTTTTTTAACATTCCGGCTTATATATTTTTATTAGATGCCGAGAGAAAAAAATGATTTATATCCTTTTTTATTTTATTTATTTTTTTAAAATGTTATTTTAAATGTATTTTTAACAATGCAAATGTAGAGAATTTCTTTAATTACATATTACTAGCGTACTAATCAGCTTTTCATACAAACATCATCCTGACAAATTACTCCCTTAGCGAATGAGGTGGCCACTCATACAGCTTTGAACTGGATCAGGTAGGGGGTATTGTCAGGGCTATTCAACTCGTTCCTTTGTAGCTGCTTGCTGTGCCGTAACCTACGCCAAACAAGGATGTTCACGGCGATAAAAATTAACGCCGTTACAAATAAACCTGCTAGTAATATAGGGTGAAGAATCTCTTTGTAAGTCGGCGACAGGTGGTCCTTTTCGGTAAGTTTCATTAAGCGTTTCGCCACACTTCCTTTATAGGGGAGAGGAAGTGCGGGCGTTGTAGAGGTCCACGTGAAGTTCGCGAAGTAAGCTCGTTCTCTGATGATTGTCCGTAGGCCAGTCACCATGGAATTCGGGGAAGTCCCGATACAGCCATCTGCTGCGACGAAGATGTGGTTGAAGGATGTGGATCCGTCAGGGCATGATACATTGAAGCCGTCCTTGTCGTATCGTATCCACGAGCCATTATTTAGTCTGCAATTGAATTCTTTATTGTCAAAGGGATAAAGCTTATCCAGACAATTTTCACTTGTATGGGAGAGAGCACCGTCTAGCACTATACCTAACTCGCATGAATCCATCAAGTTTTTACGGAATTCAAATGAGTCAGCTGTACATATTTTTCTATCCATTGCGTCTGAACAGTGAGTTAATTGATTTAAGTCTTTAATGACCGTATATGTTTCCTTGTCTGGGGAAATCAATACGTGTCCTGTCAAACTGGATATTACTGGATTTGAGTGATTCGTCATGAAAGTCGGAAATGGTGATATCCTGTAAGATTGCCAGGCATCAGAAGAATCAAAGGGAATTGTAATCCTAACCTTGTTATTATCTACGTTTACTGTAATTAGGCTGTAATAAAATTCTAACCTATGTTCGTCTAACAAAGGAACATAGCCTAGTTTATCCTTAGTGTTCTCCAGAACTAATTTTAAGTAACGTATAGGCAACAAATGGGGCGACAATACACCTTTAGTTGCTAACGTGATAGCTTCTACATAATCCTTGGATTTCTCAATGAAATGTGCAATTCTGTTATGTATGTGATCTATCTTTGAATCATAATACGTTAATGTTGCTAACAAATCCTGTACTTCCATAATTTGAACGATATTATCTGAATGTTCATTTAACAAATCCATAATTTTATTGATTGAAGCTAACTGATCCCTTAGTTCTGACATAATCAATTCATCTTTATGAGTCAAGAACTCAATTTTCTTATTTTGATTACTAATTTTAAGACGATTGGAAAGTCCTAAACCTAAACTTGCAACAGACCCAAAGATGCTTAATGCAGCATAAATGAACGGATTCCGTCTTTCTTTTTGTTCGTGTCCTACAGTCCACATCAAAAGGTCATAAGCCAAAGATCCTGTCTCTCCAGTCTTATTTTTCAAGTCATCAGATAGCATCTCTGCAACTTTTAATGTTGATCCAAGCAAACTCTTAGTAGTCAAATGAAAATGTCTCCTATGCAACTCATCCAATGATGCAGAAAACCTTGAAATGGCGGTTCTTAAGCTAGTGACATCATTCTCTTGAAGAAAAATTGCTTGCATATGCACTTCGACAATTACGTTGGTTGATGTAATAAAAATGTCTTCTTGTCTTTCAACTATATTGCCATATTTAAAATATATATTCTTAGTCTTAGAACTCATCCCATACGAAAAAAATGTCTGAGCGAACAATATCACTCCCAACAACAAAAAATTCATCTTGGAAACCTGTAACGAGAAAAAATATATGTAATTACTCCTGTATTAAAAAGAAAACTTTTTAGTTACAAAAATTAAAATTTTTCCTCACTTCTTTTTAATTTCTTATGTGAGACAATGGTACTATTCTCTCATCCGTGGGTTGGGCTACGTTTTGAATTCTAAACCTATTGGCCGTTAATGTTTCCAAAATGTTAAATGGGCTTTCAAACTTAGGTGTTAGTTTATAGTTGAGCCCTTTTCTGACATTGATTTGAATATAGATGTTATCACCCACGGTATATGTTTTAGTTGGTTTCGCTATTTTATCATGATTCCTTTTCATTATGATTTGTGATTCTTCTAAATTCTTTCGAAGGATATTATATCGACTTATACTTGCATTTATACATTCTTTTAAAGGATTTGATAGATTAGTTGTAGGCGTTAATACATGGAAAGGTGTTCTAACTGGGGTACCATACAATGCTTCATGCGGTGACATTTTAATTGATATATGATATGAATGATTCAGAGTACTCAGTGCCGCCGGTATTGCAATATCCCAGTTGGGGTCTGATCCCCCTAGTGTTACCCTTAATATATTTAATATCTTCCTATTTGCTCTTTCCACTAGCCCATTCGACTCTGGGTGATATATCATGGTATTAACCTTCTTTATGTTGAGGAATTCACACAATGAGGTAAGAAAGTGATTATTAAATTCACCACCCGAGTCTGAGATTATCATGTGTGGAATTCCATGTTTACAAATGTAACACTCGTAAAACTTCCTAGCGCATTCAATCGCAGTTTTAGTTTTAAGCGCTATTAGTTCTGTATATCGAGTTAAAGCATCTATAATTACTAAGAGGTGCTTATTTCTTCTGTCTGACTCGTAAAATCCTGTTAACAAATCTAAATGTATTCTTTCAAAGGGTTGATTGGGAACAGGATAAGCTCCTAAGCTGACAGGTGTTTTCGTATGCCCTTTGTTTTCCTGACATGTGCGACAATTAGCTATGTGTCTTTTTATATCTGTAAGCATTGTATGCCAATAAAACAATGATTTGGCTTTCTGTGACATTAATGAGAACCCAGGGTGTCCATGTAAGGGATTTGAATGCAACCAATTCAGGACAGTGGAAACAAGTGAGTTTGGTACTACTACCTGGTCGTTAGTTACATGTGGTGTATTGCGGGTTTTCCTTGTCACAGTCCTACACAGAATATTATCTTTGATTACATAATTCTGCTGCTTATACTTTATATATTCTTTTTCTTTATGATTGCCTTTCAAAGCAATTATAATTGTTTCTATTTTCTGATCTTTTCTTTGCTCAGTCTGTAACAATTCAGCACTCCAGCCTAAATCTTCTTGTTCAGATATTGTTTTTACAATAGGCATGGATGTTGATATATCTATTAATTCAGCTAAAGACTCCGTACAAGATGACACGGGGTTGCGTGATAATGCATCCGCAATGATATTTGCTTTCCCAGGTAAATACCCGATTCTTGCGCCAAAATCTTGAATGATTAAATGCCACCGAGTTCGTTTAGGGCTGTGATTGAAGCCTTTAAAGAACTCTGTTAGTGGTTTATGGTCAGTAAGAACCTTAACGGGATAACCGTAAATTATGAACTTAAAATGCACTAGCGAATTAACAATAGCTAGTCCTTCCTTGTCTATTACTGCATACTTACTCTCGGAAGTTCTCAATTTTCGAGAATAGAAAGCTATCGGGAAAACTGTTTATCATATTGCTGAAGCAATACCCCTCCTACTCCTAAGTCTGAGGCGTCTGTTGCAATGAAGAATTCCTTACCGAAGTCAGGAAATTTTAAGATAGGAGAACTACACAGTTCATCTTTCAAAGTATTAAACGCCCGTTGATGTTGCTCAGACCATATGAAATCTACGCCCTTCTTCGTAAGATCAGTTAAAGGAGCGGCTATTATTGAATAGTTGCGTATAAAACGCCTGTAATATCCACTACAACCCAGAAATTGCTGTATTCCCTTGACATTAGTAGGTATGGGAAAATTACGTATAGCCGACACCTTATCATGGACTACTTTAAGACCTTGGCTTGACACCATGAAACCCAAATATATTAATTCTGTTTTGAAAAATTCACACTTACTAATCTTTACCCTTAAGTTATGTTGTCTTAATCTCTGTAGTACTAGTTCTAACTTACGTAGATGTTCCTCTAAGGTGTTGGAAAAGATTACAAGATCATCCATATAGGCATGCAATATATCCCCTAGAAAGTCTCCAAACACTATGTTAATCATTCTTGTAAATGTTATAGGAGCACAACGTAAACCAAAAGGCATCCGTAAAAATTCATAATGTCCCCTGGCTGTGCTGAAGGCTGTGTATGGGATACTATCTTCTTCTAATGATATCTGGTGAAAGCCTTTAAGTAAGTCCAAACTGGTAAAATATTTATTCTGACCTAACAAAGACAAAATATCGTCAGTACATGGCACTGGGAATCGATCAGGGATCGTTTCCTCGTTTAGACGACGAAAGTCGACGCAGATACGCCATGTTCGATCTTTTTTCGGTACAACTATTAAAGGAAAATAATAAGGGCTATTTGATTTTCTAATGACTCCTTCCTCTAACATTTTACCTACTTCATCATTTATTTCATTCTGGAATTTCATAGGGAGTCTGTACGAGGGTACACATATAATTTTCTTTTTGTCTTTTAACCTTATTTGATGCTCGATCACATCTGTTTTTCCTAAGGATCCATCCGTAGTGGAAAAGACATCTGTATATTTATTTAAAAGTTCAAAAATTTTCTGCTGAATTTCTTCGTCTTGAATGTCCTTACTGATTTTATTTTTAATAGATCGTAAAAGGGATTCATCCGCAACTGATTGAGAGTGATTGATTTCAGCAACGGTAAGAATACGATGTTTATAAACTTCTACATCCAAGATATGTTGATTTTTGTGAATTACTAAAGTGTTATTTAAATGATTACAGACTTCGAAATTACATTGCTGATGTGAGCCTACTGTATAAATAGCTTGAGTGACAGATATCCGTTGGTTTTCAAAGTATCGGAAAGGATTAATATTTCAGATCCCGGTAGTGTTTTCTTTATTTGCACTATTAAATTCGAAGGTATGTTTGGTTCGATATATTGCGTGCAAGATGATATTACGGGTGAACGAGAATTCTGCTGGGTCGCGTATATTATTTCTTTATTAGTGAGACAAGTTATTGGTTCTTCAACGTACGTTACGGTTACATTTGTCGTCTCCTTTTTATCCAAAACTGACTTTAAAGTATTAGAAGACTTATAGAATTTCCCTTTGATATACACGCCGTGCTTTGCAGGAGCTAAGATAATGTTTTGATTTCCCATAGATGGGTATCCTATAATTACAGCTGGATACATATTAATGTTTTTCACTACAACAAATGTATCGGCAAACGTGCGATTACCGACTCTGAACTGAATATGAGTTATGCCTATGACGTTTAATTCATTATTTCCTATACCTGAAAGTCTGATTCCTGATTTTTCAATCGGAAAGTTCGAAAACAACAAATGATGCGTCTTCAAATCCATAATATTACGTGGACTACCAGAGTCAAAAAATAACGTAAAGGATTTGTGTTCTAAATTTACAGCATATAAGGTTGGCCGTAACTCATTTTGGCTTATTATTGTATGAATTTGTTGCAAATCTACGGGAGCATGCACTGTTTTACTTAATTCGGCCGTGTGTTTCATAGGAAAATCTATTGTCTCACAATTATCTGATAAAACATTAAATTGATTATTCAATACTATTGATGTTGACATAAATGACCTTGACCCAACATCACTCTCTTCCCCTCTAGAGTTAACTATGTGGTATTTGCTTTGCTCTGCACATTCTGAAAATTAGGCTGACTTTGCGAGGTCTGGTTTGACGGACCAGGCTCAGCGATATTTGAAGAAGTGTTTGTTTGTTTCGGACTCTGAACTGCATTGACATTTTGTTGTTTCTTCTTATTGTTAAAATGAGGATTTTTCTTTTTATTTCCATATGGAACTGACTGTGGAATTGACTGTGTATTTCTAGGATATTGTTGTGTCTTACGCGCGTAACATTGACTATAAGAATGTGATCCTGTGTTGTGAACTGAACAAAATTTCGTTCTACAGTCTGCGCTTATGTGACCTTGACGTTTGCAGTTGTAACACGTCACTCCCGCTACTGGATTATTAATTACGTTCACTGTTTGTGGTTTTGTTTCATTCTTAGCAAAAACTTGAGTTAACACGGGATCGAGATCTGGACACTTGGACATGTGTTTCTTTATCTGTTTATAGACATCCAATTCCGTACTTGCAGGCATTAACTTCTTATCAAAGCACCGCACTAAAGCTTCAGGCAACATAAGTGTCATGCAAGTTAAATACATTAATCGTAAAAAATCTTTCACGGAGATATTATCGTTAGTAACCCAAGTGGAATTACCTAAAATGTCCTGATATTCGTTAAGCCTATCAGCTATGAGAGCTGCTCTCTCAACAACATTAAGCCGATTCATAGTGGCTTGATTAAGTGTATTTCGTAACGTTAACACTACATCCAAAGCTTCCTCACCCCCATAGATCGCGCGTAACCTAACTTTGAAATCATCCCAAGTAACTGCTTCCTGAAATGAAACACCTCTTAACCCTGGATAGGTACGGTGGGTCGTTTGCGACCCCGAGCGTCAAAAAAAAACAGGTTTTTCTCACGTGACTCACCCCCGTGACTGAATTTGTGGGTGATCGACCTGCAGGAGGTGTCTCCCCTACACGCTCTAGTAGTGTCCAGATGTGCATTGCTGTAGCTGTACTCCTTCCCCGATTTCTGAGACGCGTCGGGGTCGTTCGCGTCCGAGTTTACCCTTCTAGGGTAGTTTGCATAATTATCAAAGTTATTACGTATTATGAAATTGTCGTAGAATGGTGCAACTTGTATAGGTTATCAGTTGTGGAAAGTCTTGGTGGATTGTTTGGCTACCATGTGCATGTTTTTTTTTTTAGTTAAAATGTCGTTCATCACCACGAGGACCATTTTACCGCGAGTGCCCCTTTTTCATTTTTTTTCATTTTTTTGCCAAGTCATTTTTCCGTAAGATATTGCCAAATAGTGTCGTAAAACTTTTGCTTGTTTAGTGTTGGAAAGTGTGTCTAGATGATCTGGCTACCCATGCATGACTTTGTTTTTGTCAGATACGACGTAGTTATTGGTATATTGGGTATTTAACTGCGGTTACCAATTTCTGTTTTTTTTCAATATTTGTAAAAATTACTACGTAGTAAGGAATTGCCGTATATTATTAATTTTTTTTTTCATGTTTATGTGTTAGAAAGTGTGCCTTGATGGTTGGGCTAACACGTGCATGTCTTTTTTTTTATCTGAGATGTCGTATATTAGAATGTCGGGCATTTTACCGCGAGTGTCCCTTTTTCATTTTTTTTCATTTTTTTGCCAAGTAATTTTTCCGTAAGATATTGCCAAATAGTGTCGTAAAACTTTTGCTTTTTTAGTGTTGGAAAGTGTGTCTAGATGATCTGGCTACCCATGCGTGATTTTGTTTTTGTCAGATACGACGTAGTTATTGGTATATTGGGTATTTAACTGCGGTTGCCAATTTCTGTTTTTTTTTCAATATTTGTAAAAATTTACTACGTAGTAAGGAATTGCCGTATATTATTGATTTTTTTTTCATGTTTATGTGTTAGAAAGTGTGCCTTGATGGTTGGGCTAACACGTGCATGTCTTTTTTTTTATCTGAGATGCCGTATATTAGAATGTTGGGCATTTTTCCGCGAGTGCCCCTTATTATTTGTTTTGCATTTTTTTGCTTAGTCATGTTACCGTAAGGAATTGGCAAGTAGTGTCGCAAAACTTATATTTTTATAGTGTTGGAAAGTGTTTCTAGATGATCTGGCTACCCATGCCTATTTTTTTTTTAGCCAGATATGGCGTATATATAAGTATGTGTTCGATTTTCCTGTGATTGCCATTTTTTCGTTTTTTCCCATTTCTTTCAAAATTACTACGTACTAAGGAACTATCACAGAGTAATATTTCATTTATATGTTTATTTGTCGGAAAATATGCCTTGATGGTTTGCCTAGCACGTGGCTGAAATTTTTTTTTTCTGAAATGCCGTATATTAGAATGGCCATTTTTCCACGAGTGCCCCTTTTTATTTGTTTTGCATTTTTTTGCTTAGTCATGTTACCGTAAGGAATTGGCAAGTAGTGTCGCAAAACTTATAATTTTATAGTGTTGGAAAGTGTTTCTAGATGATCTGGCTACCCATGCCTATCTTCTTTTTTTAGCCAGATATGGCGTATATATAGGTATGTGTTCGATTTTCCTGTGATTGCCATTTTTTCGTTTTTTCCCATTTCTTTCAAAATTACTACGTACTAAGGAACTATCACAGAGTAATTATTCATTTAGATGTTTATTTGTCGGAAAATGTGCCTTGATGGTTTGCCTAGCACGTGGCTGAATTTTTTTTTTCTGAAATGCCGTATATTAGAATGTTAGCCCTTTTTCCTCGAGTGCCCCTTTTTATTTGTTTTGCATTTTTTTGCTTAGTCATGTTACCGTAAGGAATTGGCAAGTAGTGTCGCAAAACTTATATTTTTATAGTGTTGGAAAGTGTTTCTAGATGATCTGGCTACCCATGCCTATCTTTTTTTTAGCCAGATATGGCGTATATATAGGTATGTGTTCGATTTTCCGGTGATTGCCATTTTTTCGTTTTTTCCCAATTCTTTCAAAATTACTACGTACTAAGGAACTATCACAGAGTAATGATTCCTCTAGATGTTTATTTGTCGGAAAATTTTGTTTACTTTTTTTTTGATTGAATATCATCAAATTTTTTTAGCTAAAATATTGTTTTACATTTTTTTTTTCGATTTTATTTCCCTTCAAAAAAAATTTTTTGGGTCAGAATTTTAATTTTATAGTCGTAAAATAATCGACAATTATCCAGCAACCCACCTTACAATTTTTATGCATATCCAATAATAATTAGATTAGTAAATAACACCTTGAAATTGACATACCCTTCCTACATTTCAAGTGGCAGATTAGGGAGTCTGAGTCAGTGTGGTTGGCGGCCATTTTGTGGACATATCCGAAGCGTAAGCTGCCCTATCTATATATATTCTTGTTCCCTATAGAATTTGTGATATTTTGGTATATTTTTACCTGCATAAATATATTATATATTAAATATATGTATTTTTTTACGGAATTTCTAAGTACTCAAAAAATTACCTTTAGATATGGCCCCTGATATAAATGTAATTTACAAAATAATGAAGATTTTTTTACATATTTCTATTTTAGGATAACATATGTTTATTCCCTAAAAAAATTAGCCACTTCCTATTTCATTTGGGTACCCAAAAAAATTCATGAAATTTGGACAAATATTTTTGGCCAAAAAAAGTTACCCTTTTTTTCTCATTTCAGATCTTCACCTCCATGGGTCTGACTTCATCCAAAATACATCAAGATGTGTCCTAAACATTCAAGAATCAATTCCTAAAAGGATTTGTGTATATATGTATAAACTTTTTTTTTATGAATTTTTATGTCAGGTCTTTTTTTTTTCTACTTAATTTTTTAAAATATTTATAATAAATAGTTTTTCTGCAGATGAGTAGTATTTATCTATACGGTTGTTTTAAGCATTCATTGAAGTTTTTTTTTGGCAAAAGAAAAAAGGAGGTTACTGCAAAAACTGATTTTTCAAGAATTTTTTTTGGCGTCGGGGTCGTTCGCGTCCGAGTATACCCTTAAAGGGGTGTCCGAGGACCGTACCTATCCAGGGTTAAATACGCACTCGCATCCCCCTTAGAAAAATCTATAAAACTTTTAGCTTCTTGTAATTGTACAAAAGGATCTACGATTTGTTTGGCATTTAAATGGGCATCAACGGATGAAATCCATGACTCCACATTTTGTGGCAAGAACCCGTTGACACGGCCTTGAAAAGGAAGGATTGCTGACCTGGCATTTACAAGCGTCACAATTGGAGGAGGATTAGCCTGGCCTACACCACTAGGTCCAGGGGTAGGGCTGACAGGAGGAGCCATGACTGCTGTATTCTTTTTTTTTCTATCTCTTTGACCCCTTTCAATCCTATCAAAATATCTATATGAGTACAGACGCCCACTGCGTAAACGCATATGTATAATAAAATTCCCCCAACAATGTTACTAATCCCAATACATTTCCCCCCAAGAGTTTATGAAAGAAAAAGGAATTAGCACAAAGAAAGAAAAATTCTAAATGAGAATTCGGAGTTTCTTATAACAAAGTTTAGGAATTCACTCACCCCAGTAATAATTGACTAACGACTTGTGTTAACTACACTTCACTGCACAAACTGAAATGAATACAAAATCTCTGTACTTAGCTTATATATGAAGTCGAGTCGTCTCTCTCTCTCTCTCTCTTGATGTTTTGTTAGCGATGTCTCGTTCTAGTTTCTTGTAGAATGTAGGTCTTCCTGGATATGTTTTGCAATAGTTGAATGCCAGTCCTTGGGTTTCCTAGGATGTTGATTGAAGATTCTATTTGTATACTAACATATGTTGGTGTTAGCATTTTCGTTGGACTTAGTCAAAATTGTAGATTCTTGTAGATAGTTTTATTTTGAAGTCTTGAAGATCATTCTCTGGTTTCACAGCTTTTATGTTGAAGTCTTGAAGATATATCTCTGGTTTTACAGCTATTTATTTTGAAGTCTTGAAGATATTTCTCTAATTCTTAGAGTTTAATCGCTGTCTTTGAGTTTAATCGCTGCCACCATTTATTGGTGTGCTACTGTCTTAAGCACACATTTGAGTATGAGTTGTTTTCAAATGTATTTGAATGGTTTACTGAACACATTTTAGTAGTTTTTAAGTTTTATTGTGAATAACAACTGAGTTAAACATCTCCATCACTGGAGGAAGCTGTGTTGGTCCACATGACCAATTCTGGTGAAGTTTTGATATGAACTGAACAAATTACTGATATCCCAAAAATCGTACACTTGCTTTAATTTGGCTAAGTGACGGAATCGGAAGACACCTGCATCCGGTGACGTCACAAACTTTCACACGAAGAGACAATGTGTTGACACTAAGAAAGAATGACAACTTAGCATCTTACATCCTGTTCACAATTTGAGTTGACCATAGCAAATCTCACGGCCAGCTCTTCCAACCAACATGACATATTACGTCATTTGTTTTAAACATGTAATATTACTATTCTAATCATTACATATATATATATATATATATATATATATATATATATATATATATATATATATATATATATATATATATATATATATATATATATATATATATATCCCTATTGGACAATTTTCCAAACTGACATTTTACCCACCGCACATTTTCCCTAATTCTATCTCGCCCCAAGACAATTTTGCAAACGGACATTTTACCCTATGACCTTATCCTAACCTCTAGATCCCCTAGGATAACTTCCTAACCGGACATATTACCCACTGGACATATCCCCCGTATCTGTAAACCCCTAGCACAATTTCATAACCGGAAATTTTACCTACAGGACATTTTCTCCACCTCTTTATCCTCCTAGAACAATTTCCCATCCGGACATTTTATCCAAAAAAACATATTCCCACCTCTCTATCAACCTAGGACAATTTCTCATCCGATTATTTTACTCACAGGACATTTCCCCGCACCTCTATATCCCCCAAAATAGTTTCCCAACCGGACACTTTTGCCACAGAACATTTTCCCCATATCTACATGCTCTTAGGAAAATTTCCCAATCGGACATTTTACCCACAGGGGATCTTTCCCACTTCTATATCCATATATGGCAAATTTCCAAACGGGACATTTTACTCCAAGGACATTTTTCCCATCTTTATATTGATTGACCTAGGACTACTTCACAACCGCGCTTTTTACCCAGAGGATATTCCCCCACCTTCATTACCTTTTAGGATAATTTCCCAACCGGGTATTTCACCTGCATGGCATTTTCCCGACCTCTTTATCCTACTAAGACAAAATCCACACAAGACATTTTCCCCACCTCTATATCCCAGTAGGACAATTTCCCAATCGGACATATTACTCAGAGGACATTTTCCCCACTGGACATTTTCTTCACCTGTATAACCCTCTAGGAAATTTTCCCAACCAGTCATTTAACCTACAAGATATTTTCCCCACCTGTATGTCCTTCGAGTCTGATTTACCAAACGGACTTTTCACCCACACGATATTTTCCCTTCCTCTATATTCTCCCAGGACAATTTTCCACCTGGTCATTTTACCAATAAGAAATTCCCCCTACCTCTTTTTCCCACTGGGGAAATTTTCCCACCGAACATTTTCTCCACCTCTAAATCCCCTTGGACTAATTTCTCAACAGGACACTTTACCCACAAGACGTTTTCCCTACCTCCATATTCCACTTAGGACTATTTACTAACCGGATATTTAACCCACATGGCCTTTTCCCACCACTGTATCCTCCTAAAACAATTTCCCACAAGGACATTTTACCCATATGATTTTTTCACCACCTCTCTATCCCCCTTGGACATTTTCCCAAACGGATATTTTACTCACAATACATTTTCCCTACCTCTATATCCCCTACGATATTTCCCCAGACCGATATTTTACGCACAGGATATTTTTCCCACCTCTTTATCCCCCTTGGACATTTCGAAAACGGATATTTTACCCACAGGGCATTTTCCCCACCTGTATATCACTCTTATACATTTTCCCAAACGGATATTTTACCCACATGACATTTTCCCTACCTCTATATCCACCTATGACAATTTCATAACTGATTTTTTTACTTATAGTATATTTTCCCTATCTCTATACCCTACTAAGACTGTTTCCAAATAGGACATTTTACCCAAAGGACATTTCCCCACCTCTATATCCCCTTAGGACAACTTTCCAACAGGATATTTTGCCCACAGGACATTTTTCCCTCCTATATATACCCCTTGGACAATTTCTCAGCTGGATATTTTACCCACAGGAAATTTTCCCCACCTTTTGTGTGACCTTAGTAAAATTTTCCTACCAAGCATTTTACCCATAGGCCATTTTTCTCATTCTTATATCCCCCAAGACAATTTCCCAAATAGGTATATTACCAATATGACATATTCCCCAGTTCTATATCCCCCTGGGACAATCTCCTCACCGAACATTTTCCCAACCTCTGTATCCCCTTAGGACAATTTCCCAAACTGTTATTTTACCCACCAGACATTTTCCCCACCTTTATGTGTCCCTGGAACAATTTCCCCATCTGACATTTTACCCACAGCAAATTTTTCCCGCCTTTATATACCCTTAGGACCTTTTACCCAAGGGAATTTCCACCACCTCTATATCCCCCTGCGATAATTTTCAAACAGGAAATTTTTCCTCTTATATCTCCCCCTAAAAACATCTCCCAACTGGATATTTTACGCAGAGGACATTTTACCCACATTTATGTCTCCCGAGGACAATTTCCCCACCGGACATTTTCCACACCTCGATATAACATTGGGACAACTTCTTAACCCAGCATTTTACCCACAAACAATTTTTCCCACTTTACATCCCCCTGAACAAATTTTTGAAAGGGACATTTTACCTACAGGACATCTTACCAACAGGAAATTTCCCCTGCCTTCATTTCCCCATAGGATAATTTCCTAATAGAAAATTTTATACGTACAGGACATTTTCTGCACCTGTATATCCCCCCTAGGATAATTTCCAAATAGGAAATTTTACCCAAAGGACATTTTCCCCATATTATCCTCCGAGGGCAACTTCCCTACTGAACATTTTACCCACAGGAAATTTTCTCCACCTCTATATCCCACTTGGACAATATCCCAACCGGACATTTTACCGGAAGGACATTTTCCCCAACTCTATATCCCCCTAGGATAATTTACCAACCAGACCATTTCCTCTCCTCTATATCTCCCCAACACAATATCTCAGCCGGAAATTTTACCCAGAGGACATTTTACTCACCTTTATATCTCCCTAGGACAATTTCTCCATCGACATTTTCCCTAACTCCATATACCCATGGGACAACTTCTCAATAGGACATTTTACCATCTGGACGTTTTCCTCATCTCAATTTCCCACCAGGACAATTTCCCAACAGGATAATTGTGCCCACAGGACATTTTCCCTGCCTCTATATCACCCCAAGACAGTATCGCAAGACGGTATTTTACCCACAGGACACATCCCCAGCTCCATATCCGGTTAGGAGAATTTCCCAACCGGACGTTTTACCCAGAGGACATTATCCCCACCTCTATATCCCCCTCAGACAATATCCCAGCCAGAAATTTTATCCAAAGGACATTTCTCCCAACTTTTTATCTCCCTAAATGAACCTCGCCACTGGCCATTTCCTCACTTTATCCCCATGGGCCAACCTCCCAACTGAACAATTTACCAAAAAGGCATTTTCCCCACCTCAATTTCCCAAAAGGACATTTTTACCCACATGACATTTGCCCAACCTCTCCATGCCCTAGGACGAATTCCCAACCATATATTTTACCAACAGGAAATTTGCCCAACTCTATATCCCCTTGAGACAATTTCGCAACTAGACATTTTACCCACAGGACATTTACCCCACCTCTATATCCCAATAGGACAATATCAAAACCGGACATTTTACCCAAAGGACATTTTCCCAACCTTTATACCCTACTAGGACAGTTTCTCAACATCTATACCCACTAGGACAATTTCCCCACCTGATATTTTCCCCACATATATGCCCCCCTTAGACAATTACCAAACCCTATATTTAACCCACAGGAAATTTTTTCCAGCCCGTATATCCCCCAAGAGAATTTCCCAATTGGACATTATACCCACCTATACAGTATATTCCCCTAGGACGATTTCCGAACCTGACATTTTAGTGTTCAGGACATTTTCCCCACCTCCTTATCTCCCTAGGAAAATTATAAACCGGATATTTTACCCACAGGACGTTTTCCCCACCTCTATATTTCCATAGGAAAATTTGCCAACCAGACATATCACGCACAGGACATTTTCCTAACCTCTACATGACCCTAGGATAAAGTCTCAATTGCATATTTTACCCACAGGATATTTTCCCACCTCTATATCTCCATAGGACAATTTCCCCACGGCATATTTTTCCCGTCTCTATATCCGCTTATTACATTTTCCCCACTAGACATTTTCACTACAAGACATTTCCTCCACCTCTATACCCCCTAGGACAATTTCCACACAGCACATTCCCCGCCTCTATATCCCCTAATATAATTTCCATACCAGAAATTTTCCCCGCAGAATATTTGCCCCATTTCCATATAGCTTATTACAATTTTCCCACCAGACATTTTCTCTACAGGCCATTTCCACAAACTCCATATCCACCTAGGACTATTAACTCACCGGACATTTTCCACACCAGATGGGCAGTTTCCCCAATAATTGTGTTATAAGCACAATACCTTTAAATCAGAATTCTTTAAAAAAAAATATCACCAAAATAAAGACAAAAGAAATAATAATCAATGGAGGGAGCATGCGAAACTCAGTATGTAGTGCTTGCCAGAACATAGGAACAGTGATGTTTTTCTTATTTGCGATTGAAGCGACCAACGGCTGATTAAAAAAAAAAAAAAAAAAAAAAAAAAAAAAAAAACATTGTTTGACAATTAAACACCGAGAGTAATAAAGGATTTGCAATGCATGCAGTGCAATTAACTTAGTTGTCAAAAGCAACATGTTTACTTTTTATTTCTTAGCATGGCTTAAAACATTATGGGGGGTGGGGATGTCTAGTTTGGTAAATGTCAGTGGGGAAAATGTCCGTTGGGGTAAATGTCAGTTGAGAAAATATGCGGCGGGAAGACGTCCAATGGGGAAGAGGTCCTGGATCCTTTATAGTTATCTGATGTTCCCCTATCTTAGGAAAGAGGAATGAAAGTTTTCACTAGATTTATGACGTTAATAAGTATATCGTGGATATATACGCTTCTGTACGGAATTAATGGAGCATGCTGTATTAAAAATTCTTCGCTAAAAACACGTTATCTAAGACGAATGGAAAGATACATATGAAATATGAAAATAATTTTTTTTCAAGAAGAAATCGTTTCACAAAATCCCAGTTTACATAGCCGACGGTGTTTTTTTTTTTTTTTTTTTTTTTTTTTTTTTCTTCTTCTTTTTAGTTTCATGGAATGTATTTTATGATAGTTTTAATAGCCATCTTTTAATTGGCTTATGAAAATTTATGTAAGAAGAAAGCATATTAAATTTCGGTATCCTAATTTCTAAAACCTTCATGTCATCATTAACACATTACCATTTTTCATGTTACAAGTCTAATAATCATCATGATCTCTTCTACGATATCTAAAAAGATATCGATAACATACAGCGATGACATATACTGGAGAGAGTGTTTGATTTTTAGATTTCTTCTCCACCTCTAGCTCTGTCTGACATGAAAACAACATATTTCAGTCCGCTTATCTCTCTCGGTTCTTCTGGAAGAAATATGGATTTGATATATAGTAAATCACTTTCCAAGAGTCCTGAAGAAAAATATATGAACTAAATGGGGTCATTTGTTATAAAATGGTCAACCTTATTTTAATCCTCAATTTGTGAAGGAAAACTTTTCTGGTGGATGTTATATAAATTTCTTTAATAAGAGTATATATTTAGAAATGAAATAAAGTGATGTTGTTATCAATAAAGTCATCGGATTTCTTAGTTTTAAAATTGTCTATTTCTTTTGCAAATAAGCTTCAATACGTTGTTTATGGACGTCTTAGAGAATTGGTAATGTTACTCAATTAGATAAATAGATCTGATAACCACTCTATTTTGAAAACTATCATATATTCTAATTTTTATTTTTTTTTCGATAAATGATCTAAATAATTATTCAAAAGATAACAAGTTGTTCCGTAGTTTGCAATCTAGCATGCTCAAATTTTTGGGAGCATTACATGTTTTACTTTTAATTTATAATTTTACTGAGATCCCCTACATGATGCCCTGGTTTTCAAACTTAAAAGCATGGGAGTAAGTGGATTTTTCCATACTATCAGTATTCATACTAATTTTAAGTAACAGGTTTCATAGAGTAGTTGTTGATAGGCAACAGAATGGAGTTCTACGTTCATATACATGTGCCAAGAAGACCCTTCTTTGCATTCATCGCTCCTCCATTCTTGCAACCTGCCCTGCCTATTACATTCTTCTTCCCTTAACAAATCGACTTATATGTGATTGTTTTGTCCGCTCTCTTAACTCCTAGTTATATCTCCTCCTCCATTCATGTCTCTCTCGATCTTATACTGGTCCCAATATGGTTCTCAATACTTTATATATATATATATGTATATATATATATATATATATATATATATATATATATATATATATATATATATATATATATATATATATATGATAAACTTGAAGTAAACTTATATCTCTCTTGATAGCTCAATTAGTAGAATCTTCGCTGCCGTGGTTTTGGCTGAGTGGCATGAGTTCGAGTCTCTGACCAGTCAGAAGCTATCACCATAAATGAGTTCCAGTGGTTATATATTTCCAAGGTAAAATTAGGTATTCAATGCCAGTATGGTTGATATGTACATTGATTAAAATTACGATTGTTAGTATATATATATATATATATATATATATATATATATATATCTTGAATAACCATGTGCTGCAAACTCACAATCCAGATAATCTTATTTGAAGTCTGGGAACATATTTCATAATGGTAGAGTCCTCGTTGGCATTGTTTCGGCTGAGTGACACGAGTTTCAATCTCTGCTCAGCAACAAACTATTACAATCAATGAATTCCACTGGATATATATTGTCAAGGTAAAATTCTTTATTAAATGCCAGTGTGTTTGATATCTAAATTGATTATAATCACAAGTGCAAGTGATATACATTCATCTTAAATAACTACGTGTAGCAAACTCATAATTCAGCTATCATGGTGACGATGGGTTTACTCTAAGTATAAGAATAGATTCCTGAAATCAACTGGAATACGTACAGTAATTTTTGATAAACTTAATTCCTGTTGATAGCTTAGTTGGTAGTCTTCGCAAGGCATGATTTCGTTTAAGTGGCAAAAATTTAAATTTCTGCCGAGCCAGAAACTATAAACATAAGGTAATTCCAGTGGATGGAAATATATATTCCCAAGGTAGAATTCGGTATTAGATGCCAATATGGTTGATATACACATCGATGGAAATCACGAATGTTAGTGATATATGCTCATCTTAAATAACCGCGTATTTCTAACTTTCATTTAAACCATCATAGTAAAAATGAGTTTATTTCAATTCTAAAAACAGATTCCTGAATTTGAGAGCAATACATATGATGACTTTTAATAAACTTAAATCTCTATTGATAGCTTAGTTGGTAGAGTCACTGCAGGCATAGTTTTGGCTAGGTGGCACGAATTTGAATATTTCCAAACCCAGTAGCTATTATCATATAAGAACTCATTGGATATATAATCAAAAGTAAAATTTTATATTAAATGTCAATGTGGTTGATATTTACATTGATTTAATTTACGAGAATTAGTGATATATATCCATCTTACATAGCTACATGTTGCAAACCCATAATTCAACTATTATGGTGAAGATGGATTCATTTTAAGTCTAAGAACAGATTCCTGAAATCGCGAGAACATGTTTGATGACTTGTAATAATCTTATGTCTCTCTTGATAGCTCAGTTGGTAGAGTGTCCACAGGCATGGTTTCGGCTGAGTGGCACAAGTTCGTATCTCTACTCGGGCAGAAGTTATTACCATGAATGAATTACAGTGGATATATATTCCCAAGATAGAATTTCGCATAACATGTCAGTGTTGTTAATATGTAGCTATGACTTAAGGCTGGAATTCTCTATCTAGTCTATGCATCCCTGGGATCCATATATAAGCGAAAGTTAGTTACTTCCAGAAGCGTGGGGCGTTGGTCTATGGGCAAACGGCTGCCAAAAAGTGCATTCTCGGATGCGTACCAACGCACAGCGAGATGTCTCTCTATCAGCTAACTCAACCCACCTTTGTCCTCGTAAATAATAAAAATAGACAAAACCTAACACTATGATATCCGAGATCCTTCCAAAGCTCATGGCAAAATAAGAATTGCGTATTTTCTCAAGAATATTAAAAACATTTACATAAGCCACAGTTCCTATCTTGCATGGCCACATAACACCCTTAAAAATATCATGTAAGACTGCACAACAAAAATACGTGAGATAAAAAATAAATTTTTTAAAATAACGTAAATTCACATATACTGACTTGAATGAGAGATGTAATGAAATTAATGACGATAGTCTCTATAATATTCCTGCAAAACTTACGTCTACACTAGAGCAACTCATCTTACAGTCTTCATATTCACCTCTTCAATCCACAAAGGAAAACATATAAATAATCATGAATAAAATAACATAATTATTCTACACTAGACCAGCTTCGTAATATATATATATATATATATATATATATATATATATATATATATATATGTGTGTATATATATATATATATATATATATATATATATATATATTGAAGACGTAGATAACTTCTATTCACAGTTAGAGGAGGAAATAGAGGCAACAAAGACAGGCGATGTAGTCATGGTGATGGGCGATTTCAATAGTGAAATCGGAAAAGACAGGAGAGGCTACGAGGATGTGTTGGGAGACTTTGGTTTAGGTGAGAGAAATGAGAGAGGACAGAGGATGTTGGAATTTTGCCAGGGTAAACAACTGTGTATAACAAATACTTACTTTTATCATAGAGAACAGCACAGATATACATGGACACACCCACATGGAATTCATAAGAACTGCATTGATTATATCCTTATAAATAAGAGATGGAAAACATCAGTGATGGGAACAAAAGTGATGAGGGGAGCAGACTTTGGAACATCACATGAACTACTACTTTCAAACATCCGTATTAAATTTCGGACAGACAGAGGAAGAAATCAAGAACTAGTCAGGTATAATCTAGATAAACTGAGGAACGAGGAAGTAAAAACTGCCTTCAAAGTAAGAGTAGGAGGACGTTTTGAACCACTAATAGGACTCGAGACAACAGTGGCGTCGGGGACGAGACATAATTAAAGAGGAAGCCGACAGTATTTTGGGAAGGAAAAGGAGAGCAAAGCAACAGTGGGTCACAGAGGAAGTATTGGATGCATGCCAAGAGAGGAGAGAAGCAAAAAAGACAAAGAATGAAAACTCATCCCAAGAAAACAAAGCAAGTTATAGACAAAAATGCAGAGCAGTGGACAATAAATGCAAAAGAGCAAAAATGAAACGGATAGAAGACCTGTGTAAAACATGTGAGGAATGTTTCAGAAACGGCCATTCAAGAGAGCTATTCACCGCAGTAGACAGATTAACAAGGGGTTGGAAAAACAATGGAATTGCTGTAAGAGATGCAGATGGCAACAAGGTATCAGCAACGGCTGATGTTGAGAAGATCTGGAAGACGCACTACGAGGAACAACTAAAAGGAAGTGGAAGACGGGTAACTGGAGAAGATTATCCAGAACTAAGAGGAGAGCTATGGAACATACAGGAAACGCCAGATCTCCTGATAGAAGAAGTGGGAAAAGCCTTAAGAGCTATGTCAAGTGGCAAAGCACCAGGAATAGATGGACTACCAAAGGAATTGCTTGAAGCTGGCGGTGAGATGGTAGAAAGATGGTTGTGTGATTTATGCAGGGATATAGTTGATGGACAAGCAGCTCCAAATGATTTGATTGAAAACATTATAATTCCAACACACAAGAAAGGGGACACCACCTTATGCAAAAATTATAGGCCTATCAGTCTATTACCACATGCTTATAAAGTTTTAGCAAAAATCATACAAAGTAGAATAGCAAGGCAAGAAGAGGAATTAATTGATGAGGGTCAAGCAGGATTTAGGGCGGGTAGAGGAACAATCGATCATGTATTCACCTTCTCACAAATCATAGAAAAATTCTGGGAGAAGGAAAAAGATCTGTATTGTGTTTTTATTGACTTCAGGCAAGCGTTTGACTCCATATGGAGGGAAGGAATGATTAGGATTTTTAAGGAATGGGGATTAGAACCAAAAATACTGGAAACCATCAAGAGATTGTATGAAAGGACATCGGCTAGAGTAAGAAAAGGAAAGTGTTTGACAGAAGAGTTCATAACCACTGGTGGTGTTATACAGAGTTGCCCACTATCACCACACCTCTTCAACCTATACTTGGAATGGGTTATGAGAATGGCAATTGGAGATCATGAGGGTGGCATAGATATAGGAGGGACAAAAATATCTAACATGAGGTATGCAGATGACATAGTGCTTTTAGCAGAAACTAAGGAGGAACTACAGAGAGTATTGAGAATGGTGGAGGAGCAGTGCAGTAGGTATGAATTAGTGATAAATAGAGAGGAAACCAAAAGTATGAAAATTGGACGCCAGAGAGAGGCCTTAGAAATACAGCTATCAGAGGGAGAAGTGGAACAAGTCAATGAGTTTAAATATTTGGGAGTGTTTTTCACAGCAGATGGAAAGATGGAAAGAACAATTCAAGACCGAATCTTAAGTGGCCAAAAAGCATTTGGAAGGCTAAGAAGAATCTGGAAAGATAGAAATATATCCATTAAGTTGAAAATTAGGCTATTAAGAGCAATAGTAATCCCCACAGTGATATACGGTGCTGAATGCTGGATACTGAAGAAGAGAGAAGAGAAAAAGTTATTAGCCTTTGAAATGAAATGTCTGAGAAGAATCTGTGGTGCCAGATGGGAGGACAGAATTACGAACGAGAGAGTGAGAGAAATGGCTGGTGTTGAGGACACAATTCTGATTAGAGTGGAAGATATTCAGAGGAGATGGTTTGGGCATGTACAGAGGATGGAACAGGACAGATGGCCAAAGATAGTGCTGCATGGTCAAGTGGACGGAAATAGACCGAGAGGACGACCAAGAGATACATGGGTGAAAACCTTCAAGAAAGCAAATAGAGGCGAGACATTTCAGCAGCTGGCACAGATGGCATTGGATAGGAGTCTGTGGAGAGAATGGCGATATCAGATGCAGGACCCAACCCGGAGAATTCCGGACGGGATTTAGTGAGTGAGTGATATATATATATATATATATATACATATTTATATATATATATATATACACACACACACACACACATATATATATATATATATACATGTATATATACATATATTTATATATATTTTATATATATATATATATATATATGTATATATATAAATAATATATATATATATATATATATATATATCCTGTGGTGAACTAGTAACGGCTGATGATAATGACAGTTGCAAGGGACCAAAGTCGAGGGGAAACTTAACAAAAATTAAATTAAAGAATGAAGACAGTAATCAGCCCTGTATCTAGATTGCATCTCAAAATAGCTCACAATTCCACAGTTGTTGCAGGGCCTTCAATTTTGTTTGTAGCTTTAATGCTATAGATAGTATCATTATTTTCCTATGATAAGAATGAAATTTAAATTATGATTTTTTTTAATCAATTAATGCCCATTTCTATGAAAATAGAATACAGATAGAATAGAGAAATGATAGGAATAAAAAAAGAATATGATATGAATATCAATAATTTAAGAAAAAAAAATATTTTCCTTGTCAACCTTCCCTGAAAGACATAAATGAAATTTGCCCTTCAAAGACTATGTAAGAGATTATCTATAAATGCCCCAAAATTTTCATTGCTTTATTTTGTTTAACATATAACTATTATATTGTAATATGTGAAGTTGATACAAATTAAAATTGATGAACGTTGATCTAGATAGCATTATTAAATGTAACCATATTATGCCATTTTTTATGAATTTCATATAAGTTTTAAAAATATATAAGTATACAATAACATTAAATAACAAATATGAAAATTTTCTTAATGATGAAACTGTATTACATCCATAATTTTATTCGATAAACATTAATCCCTGTTAATATAATAAAGTGACTTCATTCTGAAGTTTATTAGAAAATAGTAGTCATATTGCCCAAAACATATATAGAATGATAAATACTTTCTTATCACATATTCCAATATTTGAACTCTTTATATTTCTCTGCGTTCTTTTGATACATATATATTTTCTAAAAATAATAAGTCCCCTTCGAAAAGCTTATATAAAAGTATATAGAATGGATTTATTTACATTAAAAAATTTTAAGCATAAACTCTTCAATATTTTTAACTTATTGCTTTTTTATAATTTGTTATTTGATATAAAATCTAAGGAATTCCTGCACACTATATCCTGATATTTATGCTATAAGTATATTTTTTTCCAAGCAAACTTGCATAGATAAAAATCAATGATTGAAGTCTATACAAGGAAATAATAATCAATACTTGTTAAATGTATGTCTATCTTTAGTGAAGTTGTCATCCATCCTACCTATGATGTTGAGGAAATTTTGGAAAAGAGAAAAAACATTATTCTGTATACTACACTTTATCTGATATTTATTAGATTAAAGATTTTTAAGATGTGGTCATCAATGGTTCATTTTTGACAATATCTTATTTCTCCTTCTTAGTGACATCTTAAACCCTATAGTCCTTGGTATCATTTACTCAATTGCGGAAATTACGCAGGCTCCTCTGTTTAAAAAAAAAAAAAAAAAAAAAAAAAAATTATATATATAAAAAAAAAAAAAAACATGATACAGAGGGAACTTTTTGTATTAAATTTAGTGGTGTTTTTCTCACTCCGGAAATTTAGGCCTATTTACTGTAGGTTACGCTTTTCTACTTTATCATAATTTTATTATTTTCATATTATTAAGGTGATACAAAATATAAAACAAAACAATAAACAGCTGTTACGTACATTTTCCCTCCATATTCACTATGTTCAAGTTCTTTTTACTTATAGTGATAAGTTTAAGTAAATTGTTTCTGATATTGTTTTGTTAAGCAAGCATAAACAAGAAATTTTTCCTTTCTCCCAGAGATTACTTGTAAGGAGACTAATGCCAGAGAGATTGATAGGATAAAGGACACACACACACACACAAACACACACACACACTCTCTCTCTCTCTCTCTCTCTCTCTCTCTCTCTCTCTCTCTCTCTCTCTCTCTCTCTCTCTCTCTCTTTAAGTATGTATATTTCAGAGACAGAAATCTATAACCAGGGCATATGGTAAATGCAGTTTCAGTTATTGAATGAATTAGTGAATAAATATAGAACAAAAATGATCAATCAAATCTTCATCAAATATGATATGAAACACTATATTTTTACAAACCAATTGTTTAGTTATAGAAAAACTACATATCATTTCATATTTACGACAGTATTTGCTATTAAACCCGAAAAATTAAAACATTCAAAGTCTAATAATAAAACGACAGCTTCTCTATTCTCTTGTTGTAAGGTCCCATCTAAATGCTAATCACAGCAGCTGATGACCCTTATTTAGAGAGTCCACGATAATAGTCGGACTGTCAAGTCCTTAGGACAGAGGCTACGTGACGCTCATTAACTGAAGGTCTGAGAGGAGTCTGTAATTTCGCACAAAGGATGAGTCCTATAATGAGCAAAGCAGGTCATGAATAAGAATGAGAGAATTAACTAAATAAGATACCGAGGTCGGTGACTAGAAGGATTTTAAAGGAGTTAGAACTTAATTGATAGATTATAATAAGTCTTACATATATCATAAACGATTAACCTTTCTATCAAGTGATACATATTACAATGAGCAAAAACTCCCATAAAATGTGAATCAGGTCAACCTTATTTTTATTTTTATTTCGATATCTTTGTTAATAATATAACTATCTCAGATAGCTAAATCTAGTTTAGCTTGAAAAAGGTAATATTTTAATTCCCAAGCTTATTGTTTTGTTTTATATATTAAAATATAAAATGAGCTTTATATAAAGTTAGATTCAATTTCTTTTTTGCGTTTATATCAATAGTCTATTGCATCCAATTGGTATCTAGTACTTAATTTGAACACTCAAATTCGATGACATAAAAAGAGATGATTACCACAATCTTAAGAGCCTATAATGCATGACAGTGAATAATTCTTACGAAAAAAAAACACAATAAAGTAAACTATATTTCTACTTTCAAAGGCAAATCATAGATGCAAAAGGACAAACATAAGAATTTACTGATGATATGATCAGTAAACAATTTGGCTTGAAGGTTTTCATTTTATATTTCTATTCATTTAGTTGAAGCAAAAATAGATTTATCTGATCACACACACACACACACACACACACACACACACACACACACACATATATATATATATATATATATATATATTCTCATTACTTGCTAAACTATAACCCTAGTTGGAAAAGCAGGATGCTGTAAGCACAAGGGCTCCAACAGAGAAAATAGCCCCGTGAGGAAAGGAAACAAGGTAAAACAATATATTTCAAGCAACAACACCAAAGTAATTTCCTATATAAACTATAAAATCTATAACAAAACAAGAGGAGGAGAAATAAGATAGAATAGCATGCCCAAGTGTACCCTCAAGCAAGAGAACTCTAACCTAAGACAGTGGTTTCCATAGTACATAGGCCATGACGCTACTCAAGACTAAAGAATAATAGTTTGATTTTGGAGAGTTTCTTCTACAATTACCAAGGTGAAAATAGCCACTGAAAAATTGCAGTGCAGTAATTAATCCCTTGAATGAAGAGGAACTCTTTGGTAATATCAGTGTTGTCATATGCATGAGGACAGAGGAGAATCAGTAACGAATAGGCTAGACTATTCGGTGTATGTGTAGGTAAAGTAAGAATTAACCATAACCAGAGAGAAGGGTCCAATATAGTACTGCCTGACCAGTCGAAGGACTCTATAACTCTCTAGCTGTAGTATATCAATGGTTGACTGGTGCTCTGGCCACCCTACCACCTATATATATAATTAGCCGTTAAAACTTTTGCAATGTGTATCTACCCTCCGTTAGTTAACTGATGGGTGTGACAGGCGTATACCAGATTCCTGCTCACACAAGCAATAGTAAATAACTCTCATTTTTCCTTTCATCTTAGTAGAGGAAGGATGTAGTCTTACTCTCCTGTCAAAAATTTTTAATCGGTTATGATTAAAAGCAGCTGTCATGGAAGATTAATAAATTCTTTCTTTTTTTCTAGATGGTGAGGTCTGACTGCCATTTTTTATAAACTCTGTCGCTCCCCTTAGTAAATCAACAGTGATCATATCCGAGGAAAGTTTCTTCCATTGCCTCTTGCAGCAATTCCTAACTTCCTTTGGACTTTCGGATCTCCCCTCTAAGGAACGGTTGAAAAATCGTTACAGTTTACTGTAGCACTCTCGGAATCTGCTCACCGTTCCTGCTGCAGCCTCGCCTATGTGTCACAGCTAGCTCTTGATGCCAACCTTCAACTTCACCATAGTTAATTGATGAGAAGTAGGGAGTGCTACGCAATGGTCTGCCTCAAGGTGTTGGACAACTGTCCCTTCTAAGGAAGAGATATCCTACACTAGGTCTTCTGCAATTTTCCCTTCTCAGGGAAAGTTATCCGCCATCTCCCACTGTAAAGTAATCTCCCCATATGCAGGGAGAATTGCCGACAGCAGCTATAGGAGTTGGTCACCTTTCCCATTGGTGGGAAAGACTAACTTTGCCTGAGTGGTATCCCAATCGGGGTATTCCTCTATCGGGAATTGTATCCATCCTTGCCCCCTTCTACCTTTCCAGTGCAAAGCTCTCTGGAGCTTGGCTACGAAGCAGTTAGGAGACAGCTTGAAGTTCCTGATTATTGCCATCATACCCTCAGCATACAAAAGGAGTCTCAAAAGAACTTTCCCTTGGGAGTTAACTTCTGATGATGATCCCATCTACAAGTCTCATAGGCTTTATTTTTTCAGTGTTATAGCCCAAAGGCATGAGGCCTTTGGGCATAACAAAGTTCATAGAGTTTTATGAGACCTGTACCTCATGGCTTCCATCTCTGACAGGGAGACATTATTCATAGGCTATGACACTTTGGGGTTATTACTTAAATCTTGACTCCTTGGGAACAACTATGCTCATGGAGCTTTGTGGGGCCAAGCGCTCCAACGTCTTACAATATAAAGACGGCTGTTCTTCTTGTCCAGCACAACCTTCTTTGTTCAACTTCGAGGGTATGGCATAAGGTTACTCACCAACCCCCTGTGTGAATAGGATTAGAATGAGTAGGCTACTTCACAAAGTAGTGTTGCAATGTTTTGTGAAATGCAATACTTTTGGGTTATTTTCTCAGACTTGTTATCCTTGCGACATGGAGAGCTCTTAAGAGCACTTACACAACTGGCTAGTGAGACACCCCTGCAAGGTTATTTTTCGTGAGCCTCTAGTCCCAAGGATATAATGTCAGCTGATGCTTACATTTACAAATGATAACAAGCCATTATTCACTTATGGGGACCCTTTTACCACCTACAAGGAGTGCAGGCGAAGTTTTAATGCTGACATAGGTCTGGTTGCTGCACAAGCTACATGTACTTTTCATTGGGAAATATATGCTCATGAACAATAAAACAATGCTAGTTGATGACCAATTTTGTTGGGGAATAATGCTGTGATTCATTGCACATATATTATTCCAGATAGCATGCTCAGGCACGTTTTCAAACACTTACCTAGAGGCAAGGGATTAATGTTTTTGCAAACTCATGCTGACAATTGATCTTTTTCTGCTGACAAGGACAATGTAGCACCATACAATTAAAACCCTGTTCTATTAAATCATAAGATCATATGGTTATATTCCTTACAAAGTAAAGTTATGTATTACCCTCCTACCTTCCAGTAATCAGATATAGATATTGTAGCCTCAATTCCACTTTTCCTTCATTCAAGGCAATTCCTTACTAACTACAGAATAGGCCCTCTTACTACTTAAGACAAGTATACTCCAAAACCTCACATAAGCCAAGATTTTCCTTTGAAGGGAAGTTCAGGATCGCATGCAAGTCTTGCTGATTGGAAACGAAGAAATACAAATATTTTCATTGTTTGTTGGGTATCTCGGTCATTAGAAGAATGAGATCTCAATTACAAATATTGATCAATGTACTCCAATCGAGTTCCGAACGTAACGTATCCTTTGGGCTACTCCGGTATATTTGCCCAACCTTATTTTTTGTGTTACTGGTTTGAGATCAGACTTACATACTATACCTATCAACCAATGGATTGAACATACTTCTTAATCTTGAATTACAGAAGTAGCTGCAGGCAATTGTTCGTTAGTGACCGGTCTCCTGCTCAACAGCGATTGCTATGTATGTTCTCTGAAATCCATCTTCCTCTATTGTAATATAGCTGAGCAGTGAGCATACATACACTGCCAGCTCACATTAGATTAAAGTCAGTTGGAGGAAAGGATTTCTCCCTCCCCTTACAGAGAACTTGGTTGCAACTGGCTGATAGCAACTTGTCGTGTGTCTCGACATCAATCGACTTCAGATGTTTACTTGCAAGGTGCCTTCTTCCACTCAGTAGAACTTGCCAGCCAATTAGGGAGGAGCAACAGTCCAAATATCTGTTAAAGGTTGGATTCCCTTCTGGGTAGTTGGCTAGCCGGTAGCCCAGAGCCAATCCCAGTTTCAAATAAGTCAGAGGGGAAAATTTTTTCCTCGGGGATAAGTTGCAGGGTGACCTATCTACTAGAGCCTTAATTGCGTTTTGTGACTGAATGTCTCCTCCTGTATGAGTGCATAATGCTAGATGCATGGCTTTGGTTGGTTGCGGATCATACGGGAGTACTCTAGTGTGTTCCACTTGGGAGTAAGCACAGACTTGAGTCTTGCTGGGGAGCCTCGTGTACCCATTAATTGACCACTAAAAAGGTGAGTGTTCTTATCTGCCTGATTGAGATCTGCATGGGATATAGGTCACTGGATGTTTCAATGACCGAGGTTGATAATCCACGCAGCCAAACCTTGGTCAGTCTACATACTCAAGGTGGGATATAATGTTATGCTCACACTTTCTCATCCTCCTATGACTGTATATTCACGAGGCCAGATTCCTATTTGAATTGAGTCACAAAGGAATGGACCCCATTGGCCAATGTCCAGACCATGGAGGAGAAGGATTCTCTCCAAGCAGTCCCGGGAGTAAAGGCGGTTTGAGGCTGAAGATCAACCATTAACCTTTCAGTCCTGAACAAGTTTGTCCAACAAACTCCACTCGTGATGGAGACACCACAGGAAGTCTGACAGAGTGTAAGACCAAAGAGATTCATACGTAGATCTACATACCAGTTCGAGGTCTGGCTCTTAAGCTTGTCCATAGGTCCTCAGGTGCTTAATCTGGTCATTAGCACAGTGCCCATCTGGGCTCACAAGAACAGGATTCATCTCCTTTGTTTTCTAGATAATTGGCTAGTTTCAGCAGACAGGAATAGATCTTTCTCCTCCACTGAGACAGAATTTTAGCCTTTTGCAAGGATGGGATCGCCGTGGTAAATTACGAAAAGTCACCCCCGCAACCTTCTTAGGAGATTGCATATATATGGAGGAAAACCATGACCAAAATAGACAAAATTTTGCCGATTGAGGAACAATAAAAAGGCAGAGAGGTAGCTCAAATCTTTCTTTCGCGGGACAAGTGGCTAACAGAACTTTGGCAAAGACTGCAGGGAAACTGAGTTATCTAAAGAAGATGGTTCCCAACAGCCATCTACGCATTCATTCTCTACAGTAGGAGCTTTTTGGTCTCAACTCCTCAACCCACAGAATACCTTAGTTCCAGTAGCTCTAGAGCAAAGGAGAGATCTGTGTGATTGGTCTCAGACACTAACATGCCCAGGGAAGTGGACCTTCTCTCTCCTCCCAGGGTTTTTTGTCCTTCACAGACATCAAAAGAAGTGTGGATGTGGGTTCGCCTGTTGCATAGCATGGCATCTGGGCATTTTAACTTGAATCAGGGCAACAGTGTCACATAAACCTCCTGGAATGAGGGTAGCCTTTCGCACCCTCAAACCATCCTATAAGCTTATGGCAAAGTACTCCATAGTGATGAAGAGCGACAGCACTAAAGTGATGTCACACACAAGCAAGCAAGGCACCTCTTCCAATTAGGTGTGGAATCCTCGGAGGGTCAGAATAAAAATTTGATGAATTTTTCTTCCATTTCATCCCAGAGAAGAAGAATGTACTATAGGACAATGTATGTAGGAGGGCTCAGATAGAAGGCTCCGAATGACTTCAGAGACATAAGGATAGGCAACAAGTTTGTTAAAAGAAGTTTCCCGATAATCCACCTGTTTGCTTGATCCATTACCCAAATCTTTTAGTAAAATCTTTCGAGTACCGGGGGCCCATACATCCCAACAAGATACCTTTTAACATATATGGAATAGAGCAGAAGTCTACACATTCCCCTCCTTCTACATAGTAAGGCGGCTTGTAAACAAAGTCAGGCCATCACAATATCTATCTGGGATTCTAGTAGCTCAGTTGTAAGTAACATGCAGAATGATTCTCAGAACTTCTGTATCTGTTCACAGGGGCATCAAGAGAGCTCCCTCCACTCAACCATCTACTTGAATAATCACTTGGAGAACTTCCATCAACATAATTCACCCCTTCATCTTCACTCACGGGAGTTGACCAGCAACTCCTCGGAAAAGAAAGACTTTCGAGACTTGGTACAAAACATTGACAGAAGATATGTGGGGAAACATCTTCTTTAGTATATCAGGCAAAGTGGACCGTCCTCTGTGGTTGGCATCATAGATGGGGTATCCCTCCGTGTCAGTGACACTATACCAAAGTAGCAATGCTCTGGCTATTCTTCAGAGAGAAAAACTATGATCTTTATCGGCTATGAAAAGCTATCACTCGGTCTTGAGCTCTGGTTTAAGCTGAACTATGTAAGTATTTCCTTCACTATGGAACGGCTTTCCACAAATGGAATTTTAATCGCACTAGCCCTCATTCAGGCTTCAGACCACCTCCTGGTAACCTAGTAGAAATACTATATATACTGGAAGGGGAAGCCTCTTGGTTAAACATCAGATCGTGACTTGACCCAGAAGAGGGTCTCTCTCTTTGCTATACCCTCGGCAAAGAGAGTCAGCAACCTACATGGTCTGTCCAATAACATCGCCCATTCATGAGAGGGGGGCAAGTGACACCCAGTTTCACCATGCAATCATGTTGAAGAGGCCAAATCCTAAAACTAGGCCTTTCCAGATGAGAGTTCCCATTCAGTAATAGATGACCCACATCAACTGTTACTCTGGCCTGCGAGGGCAAGGAGGAAATTCTTAAAATTAACCTTCACAGCTTTGAAATTTCTTATGAACGGTAAGTGCATAAATGATATGTCTTCATCAGAATAATTGAAATTGCATCTCATAACTGTATATATCGAATAGGAGAGACTCTTTAGTTATGGTAAGCAGCTCTTCTGGGAGAAGGACACTCCAAAATCAAACCATTGTTCTCTAGTCTTGGGTAGTGCCATAGCCTCTGTACCGTGGTCTTCCACTGTCATGGGTTAGAGTTTTCTTGCTTGAGGGTACACTTGGGCACACTATTTTATCTTACTTTTCTTCCTCTTGTTTTGTTAAAGTTTTTATAGTTCATATAGGAAATATTTATTTTAATGTTGCTGTTCTTAAAATATTTTATTTTTCCTGTTTCCTTTCTTCACTGGGCTATTTTCCCTGTTGGAGCCCCCGGGCTTATAGCATCTTGCTTTTCCAACTAGGGTTGTAGCTTGGCAAGTAATAATAATAATAATGATAATAATAATAATAATAATACAGTTATCGATAAAAATACCTTTTAACATTTGGACCAAATAATAAACAAACACAATCAAATAAGAAAAAATAAAACGGAGAACATTTATACTCATTATCGATTACATTTTCCAACAAATTTCACCCGGCCCATGCAATATTCCACTGAACCACTATTGAGGGTGTAATGATAATCTATTGCATTGATCAGTTGAATGCTTGCTCATTTTCCTCGCAATAGGCAATAAGTGAGAGTTGATGTAAGATCCAATGCAATGAACGTCGGTAAATTTGGTAATTTCAGGAACGAATGCCAAAATCATGCGTTTCAGGTGAACCAATTATTTATTGAAAAGTTACTGCTCTTAGAAACACCAAAGAGTATTGACTTGTAAGCTTTAGTTTTGCTTCAGGTTTTTTCAAATCTAATTGAAATATAAAACTACCAATAAAAACAGCAATAAGGTGTAAAATAATACCTACTATGAGATTCAGGGCCTCTGTAACACGGTTTTTTCGCAATAACTTTTTTTCTATGAATTTCATAAATATAACGCTTATTTAGAATGCACATTATATCTACACATAAATTTTGACTATATTCTGCATTACGTAGGTTGAATAAATTTGGTACTTTATTAAGTAAAAGTGACGATTTTTGAAGACGGGCCAACTTACTCAGAGAAAAGGTTTCGAACGCACTCGTTACGTAACTTATGACGGCATTTCTTCTCTCTTTCTCGATCGATGATTAGTTATACGTAACGAAGGCTATACCTCTGCCAACAATAACACAAAAGTGTAAATAAAAGCAAAGCAGTACACCTTTATGAACTCTGAAACCTCTCCACTGAGAATTGTCATAATGAACAAACGAACAAAATATGTTAATAAATACAAAAACACTTCGATTATTTGTCTAACTCCCAAAATAAGTTTCCTAAGAAATTACAGTCTACTTTATAGCTCACAATCAGACTGACAAGGTGTAGGGAATAGTTGGTAATTTTCAAAAACGTAGTAGACAAGCTTGATTTGATAACTGCTATATCCAATGTCAAGCAATTTTTATTTATTGTCTATCTACCGATCTATTTACTGTAAAAAAAAAAAAAAATAGCCGGTACTGTATTTTGCTTTAAACTTTCACCAATAATTATCGTCAGAATGATGACTTCATGAGGCTCCACCCACTTTAGCCTCGTTATAATTCTGGATAACACTGAAGGCTATCATGGGCATTGTTGGATCAGAAAATTAAAATTCTGGCTATAAAATCTTATTTCTCGAGTAGTTGTAAGAAGTGCTAAATGATCCTCAACAATCCCAGCAGTTTGCCTAAACGTTTAATTCATGTATACTACTGTTGCGGCATTACTGCTACAGTAGTATTACTACGCTAGCACAGATACCCCACCCACATTTATGTATCGTTCCGCCATTCATAAAGTCTGTGTCATTTTTTTTTCACTGTGCAATAAGCCATGGCCTCCTCAGAATTTAAGTTTTATATTAGATGATAGGCTATTTCATTAAGCTGACAAATTTATGGCAACTGGGTATGTTATTGCCGATGTTGAAGCTAAAGATAAAGTTTGGTATCATTCCTTCATTGCATTATCATCTTTACTACTATTTGTTTTGCTACATGTAGTAATTATTTTAAAGGATAAATGAATTATGTTCACTTTACTCCTATAAATTCCCATAAGATGTACAAATAAAACTCCTAAAACTATTCATGATTTATTTACAAAATGCAGTCATGCCCAAAACATAGCCAACACGGTCGTACGGCCTAAGAAGAAGAAAAAAAAAATTATATCGGATGATCCGTTGGTCTGATGGAGAGTTTAGCACAAAATTCTCATTTTAACAAAAATAGTTATATCAAGACTGTTTACATACAATCTCTCTCTCTCTCTCTCTCTCTCTCTCTCTCTCTCTCTCTCTCTCTCTTGGTGGCATAGTGATTAGTTAATGGAAATGTTCAAAAGCCTGAGTGACATTACAAGTATTATAATCATATTACGCTAAATACAAATCAGACCATAAACATTGGATTTAAACTAGAAACTGAATAATTACCTATTCAGGCTATAGTAAATATGGCCATGGGATTTCTCTTGACTGTATAAAGTTGCAAGTCGTAAGATAAATGCAGCTTTGCAACCACAGGGGCAATTCCAATTCCTGCTAGCCATTCTTGACTGTTATGGGTTCCAGAGCCGATGGAAGAAGGTGAATGGGTGTCCGGTGGATGGGCGGGGCAAAATTTTGTCAAAAGGTGTTTACATTGCTTACGTAATGAATGTTTTCGACTCTTGGCTCGTTATCACTGGCCATGGCGTCGGCTAGATAATTTTTACTCTATAAAAATTAAAACTATCGGGTTTAGGTTATTGAAAATACTGACAAAATTTGTGTGTGGTTGTAAAATATACATATGTCAACTTTCAGCTACATCCGATGCCTTGATAAGGAGCAAAGTCCAAAAAACCGTGTTACAGGGGCCCTGAATCTCATAGTAGTCTTATTTAGAAATACAGGTAGTTTACGAATGGATTTAGTTCCTGTGTGTGATTACATAACTCAAGGAGTAAAACTAATTCAACAATAATCATGAGTGAGGTAATGTATAGGATATATATATATATATATATATATATATATATACCACAGCACTTCCCCCAATTTTTGGGGTAGCCAACATCAACAAAGAAACAAAAACAAAACGGGGACCTCTACTCTCTACGTTCCTCCCAGCCTAACAAGGGACTCAACCGAGTTCAGCTGGTACTGATAGGGTGTCACAACCCACCCTCCCACATT
>NC_090726.1:56239259-56246759 GCF_036898095.1 Palaemon carinicauda | reverse complement strand
AAAGATGTTAACGGCGATAAATATCATCACCGTTACAACTGTTCCTGCTAGTAGTATGGGATGAAGAAATTCTTTATAAGTCGGTGACGGGTGGTCCATCTCGGTCAGTTTCATCAACCGCTTGGCTACCTGTTTGTTGTATGGGTGAAGTTCGCGAAGTAGGCTCGTTCTCTGATGATGGTTTTTATACCTTTCACCATGGAATTAGGTGATGTCCCGATACAACCATCTGCTGCAACGAAGATTTGGGAATAGGACGTGGATCCGTCCGGGCATTATACATTGAAGCCAGCCTTGTCGTATCATATCCCCGAGCCGTTGTTCAGTCTGTAATTGAACTCATTATTGTCAAAGGGATAAAGCTTATCCAGACAATTTTCACTTGTATGGGAGAGAGCACCGTCTAGCACTATACCTAACTCGCATGAATCCATTAAGTTTTTATGGAATTCAAATGAGTTAGCTGTACATATTTTCCTATCCATTGCATCTGAACATTGAGTTAATTGATTTAAGTCTTTAATGACCTTATATATTTCCTTGTCTGGGGAAATCAATAAGTGTCCTGTCAAACTGGATATTACTGGATTTGAGTGATTCGTCATGAAAGTCAGAAATGGTGATATCCTGTAAGATTGCCAGGCATCAGAAGAATCAAAGGGAATTGTAATCATCATCCTGTTATTTTCAATGCTTACTGTAATTAGGCTGTAATAAAATTCTAACCTACGTGCGTCTAACAAAAGAATATAGCCTAGTTTCTCCCGTCCGTTCTCCACAATTAACTTTAAGTATTTTATAGGCAACAAATGGGGTGACAGTACACCTTTAGTTGCTAACGTGATAGCTTCCATATAATCTTTTGATTTCTTAATGAAATGTGCAATTCTGTTATATATGTGATCTATTTTTGAATCATAATACGTTAACGTTGCCAACAAATCCTGTACTTCCATAATCTGATTGATACTACTTGAATGTTCATTTACTAAATTCATAATTTGATTGATTGAAGCTAACTGATTCCTTAGTTCTGACATAATCAATTCATCTTCATGAGTCAAGAACTCAATTTTCTTATTTTGATTACTAATCTTAAGACGATTGGAAATTCCTAAACCTAAACTTGCAATAGACCCAAAGATGTTTAGTGCAGCAAAAATAAACGGGTTACGTCTCTCTTTATTTTCGTGTCCTACAGTCCACATCAAAAGGTCACGAGCCAAAGATTCTGTCTCGTAAGTCTTATTTTGCAAGTCATCAGATAGCATCTCTGCAACTTTTAGTGTCGAACCAAGCGAACTCTCTGTAGTCAAATGAAAATGTCTTCTATGCAACTCATCTGATGAGACAAAAAACCTTGAAATGGCGCTTTTTAAGCTAGTGATGTCATTTTCTGGGAGAAAAATTGCTTGCATTCGCACTTCTACAACTACGTTACTTGATGTAATAAAAACGTCTTCTTGTCTTTCAACTATAGTGCCATATTTAAAATCTATACTTTTAGTTTTAGAGCTCATCACACACGAGAAAAATGTCTGAGCGAACAATATCACTCCCAACAACAAAAAATTCATCTTGGAAACCTGTAACGAGAAAAATATATGTAATTACTCCTGTATTAAGAAGAAAACTTTTAACATACAAATAAAAATCTTTCCCTCACTTCTTTCCCTCTTATTTTAATTCCTTATGTGAGCCAATGGTACGATTCTCTCATCAGTGGGTTGGGATACGTTTCAAACTTTAAACCTATTGGCCGTTAATGTTTCCAAAATGTTAAATGGGCCTTCAAACTTAGGTGTTAGTTTATAATTGAGTCCTTTACGTACATTTACCTGTATGTATACATTATCACCCACGGTATATGTTTTAGTTGGCTTCGCTATTTTATCATGATTCCTTTTCATTATGAATTGTGATTCTTCTAAATTCTTTTGAAGGATATCAAAACGACTTTTGCTTGCATTTATACATTCTTTTAAAGGATTTGATAGATTAGTTGTAGGCGTTAATACATGGAAAGGCGTTCTAACTGGGGTACCATACAATGCTTCATGCGGTGACATTTTAATGGATATATGATATGAATGATTCAGAGTACTCAGTACCGCAGGTATTGCAATATCCCAGTTGGGGTCTGATCCCCCTAGTGTTACTGTTAATATATTTAACCTTCCTATTTGCTCTTTCCACTAGCCCATTTGACTCTGGGTGATATATCATAGTATTTATTTTCTTTATGCTAAGGAATTCACACAATGAGGTAAGAAAAGGATTATTAAATTCTCCACCCGAGTCTGAGATTATCATGTGTGGAATTCCATGTTTACAAATGTAACACTCGTAAAACTTCCTAGCGCATTTAATTGCAGTTTTAGTTTTAAGCGCTATCAGTTCTGTATATCGAGTTAAACCATCTACAATTTCTAAGAGGTGCTTATTTCCTCTGTCTGACTCGTAAAATCCTGTTAACAAATCTAAATGTATTTTTTCAAAGGGTTGATTGGGCATGGGATAAGCCCCTAGGCTGACAGGTGTTTTCGTATGCCCTTTGTTTTCCTGACATGTGCGACAATTAGCTATGTGTTTTTTATATATGTAAGCATCGTATGCCAATAAAACAATGATTTGGCTTTCTGTGACATTAATGAGAACCCCGGGTGTCCAAGTAATGGATTTGCATGCAACCAATTCAGGACAGTAGAAATAAGTGAGATTGGTACTACTACCTGGTCGTTAGTTACATGTGGTGTATTGCGGGTTTTCCTTGTCACGGTCCTACACAGAATATTAGCTTTGATTATATAATTCTGCTGCTTATACTTTATATATCCCTTTACCTTATGATTGCCTTTCAAAGCATTCATAATTGTTTCTAATTTCTGATCTTTTCTTTGCTCAGTCTGTAATAATTCAGCGCTCCAGCCCAAATCTTCTTGTTCAGATATTGTTTTAACAATAGGCATGGATGTTGATATATCTATTAATTCAGCTAAAGGCTCCGTACAAGATGACACGGGGTTGCGTGATAATGCATCAGCAATGATATTTGCTTTCCCAGGTAAATACCCGATTCTCGCGCCAAAGTCTTGAATGATCAAATGCCACCGAGTTCGTTTGGGGCTGTGGTTGAAGCCTTTAAAGAATTCGGTTAGTGGTTTATGATCAGTAAGAACCTTAACGGGATAACCGTATTTTATGAACTTAAAATACACTAGTGAATTAACAATAGCTAACCCTTTCTTGTCTATTACTCCATACTTACTTTCGGAAGTTCTCAGTTTTCGGGAATAAAAAGCTATCGGGAAAAATTGTTTATCATATTGCTGAAGCAATACCCCTCCTACTCCTAAATCTGAGGCGTCTGTTGCAATGAAGATAATGCATCAGCAATGATATTTGCTTTCCTAGGTAAATACCCGATTCTCGCGCCAAAGTCTTGAATGATCAAATGCCACCGAGTTCATTTGGGGCTGTGGTTGAAGCCTTTAAAGAATTCGGTTAGTGGTTTATGATCAGTAAGAACCTTAACGGGATAACCGTATATTATGAACTTAAAATGCACTAGTGAATTAACAATAGCTAACCCTTTCTTGTCTATTACTGCATACTTACTTTCGGAAGTTCTCAGTTTTCGAGAATAAAAAGCTATCGGGAAAAATTGTTTATCATATTGCTGAAGCAATACCCCTCCTACTCCTAAATCTGAGGCGTCTGTTGCAATGAAGAATTCCTTACCGAAGTCAGGAAATTTTAAGATAGGAGAACTACACAGTTCATCTTTCAAGGTATTAAACGCCTGTTGATGCTGCTCAGACCATATGAAATGTATGCCCTTCTTCGTAAGATCAGTTAAGGGAGCGGCTATTATTGAATAATTGCGTATAAAATGCCTGTAATATCCACTACAACCCAGAAATTGCTGTATTACCTTGACATTAGTAGGTATGGGAAAATTACGTATAGCCGACACCTTATCATGGACTACTTTAAGACCTTGGCTTGACACCATAAAACCCAAATATATTAATTCTGTTTTGAAAAATTCACACTTACTAATCTTCACCCTTAAGTTATGTTGTCTTAGTCTCTGTAGTACTAGTTCTAATTTACGTAGATGTTCTTCTAAGGTGTTGGAAAAGATTACAAGGTCGTCCATATACGCATGCAATATATCCCCTAGAAAGTCTCCAAACACTATGTTAATCATTCTTGTAAATGTTATGGGAGCACAACGTAAACCAAAAGACATCCGTAAAAATTCATAATGTCTCCTGGCTGTGCTGAAGGCTGTATATGGGATACTATCTTCTTCTAATGATATCTGGTGAAAGCCTTTAAGTAAGTCCAAACTGGTAAAATATTTATTCTGACCTAACAAAGACAAAATATCGTCAGTACATGGCACTGGGAATCGATCAGGGATCGTCTCCTTGTTTAGACGACAGAAGTCTACGCAGATACGCCATGTTCGATCTTTTTTCGGTACAACTATTAATGGAAAATTATAAGGGCTGTTCGATTTCCTAATGACTCCTTCTTCTAGCATTTTACTTCATCATTTATTTCCTTCTGGAATTTCATAGGGAGTCTGTACGAGGGTACATATATAATTTTCTGCTTGTCCTTTACCCTTATTTGATGCTCGATCACATCTGTTTTTCCTAAGGATCCATACGTAGTGGAAAAAACATCATGATATTTAGTTAAAAGTCCAAAAATTTTCTGCTGAATTTTCGTTTTGAATGTCTTTATTGATTTTATTTTTGATAGATTGCAAAAGGGATTCATCCGCAACTGATTGAGCGTGATTGATTTCAGCAACGGTAAGAATACGATGTTTATAAACTTCTACATCCGAGATATGTTGATTTTTATGAATTACTAAAGTGGTATTTAAATGATTACAGACTTTTATATTACATTGTTGATGTGAGCCTACTGTATAAATAGCTTGTTTGACAGACAATCCGTTAGTTTTCAAAGTGTCGTAAAGGATTAATATTTCAGATCCCGGTAATGTTTCTTTACTTGCACTATTAAATTCGAAGGTATGTTTGGCTTGATAGATTGCATGCAAGATGATATTACGGGTGAACAAGAATTCTGCTGGGTCACGTATATTATTTCTTTATTAGTGAGACAAGTTATTGGTTCTACAACCTACGTTACAGTTACATTTGTCGTCTCCTTTTTATCCAAAAGTGATTTTAAGGTATTAGAAGACTTATAGAATTTTCCTTTGATATACACGCCGTGCTTGGCAGGGGCTAAGATAATGTTTTGATTTCCCATAGATGGGTATCCTATAATTACAGCTGGATACATATCAATGTTTTGTACAACAACAAATGTATCGGCAAACGTGCGCTTACCGACCTTGAACTGAACATGATTTATGCCTATTACATTTAATTCATTATTTCCTATACCCGAGAGTCTCACTCCGGATTCTTCTATCGGAAAGTTCAAAAACAACAAATGATGTGTCCTCAAATCCATGATATTACGTGGACTACCAGAGTCAAAAAATAACGTAAAGGATTTGTGTTCTAAATTTACAGCATATAATGTTGGTCGTAACTCATTTTGGCTTATCATTGTATGAATTCGTTGCAAATCTACGGGAGCATGCACTGATTTACTTAATTCGGCCGTGTGTTTCATAGGAAAATCTATTGCCTCACAATGATCTGACAAAACATTAAATTGATTATTCAATACTACTGATGTTGACATGAATGACCTTGACCCATCGTCACTCTCTTCCCCACTGGAGTTAATTATGTGGTATTTGCTTTGCTCTGCACATTCTGAAAATTAGTCTGACCTTGTGAGGTCTGGTTTGACGACCCAGGCTCAGCGTTATTCGAAGAACTGTTTGTTTGTTTGGGATTCTGAACTACATTGACGTTTGGCTGTTTCTTCTTATTAAAATGAGGATTTTTCTTTTTATTTCCATATGGAACTGACTGTGGAATTTACTGTGTGTTTCTAGGATTCTGTTGTGTCTTACGCGAGTAGCACTGACTATATGAATGAGTCGAACTATTATGTATCGAACAGAATTTTGTTCTGCAGTCCGCGATCAAGTGACCTTGACGTTTGCAATTATAACACGTCATTCCCGCAACTTGACTATTATTAACTACATTTAATTGTTGTGGCTTTGTTTCATTTTTTTGCAAAAACTTGAGTTAACACGGGATCAAGGTCAGGACACTTAGACATGTGTTTCTTTATCTGTTTATATACATCCAATTCCGTACTTGCAGGCGTTAACTTTTTATCAAAACACTGCACTAAAGCTTCAGGCAACATAAGTGTCATGCAAGTTAAATACATTAATCGTAAAAAATCTTTCACGGAGATGTTATCTCTAGTAACCCAAGTGGAATTACCTAAAATATCTTGATATTCATTAAGCCTATCTGCTATAAGAGCTGCTCTCTCAATAACATTAAGCCGAGTCATAGTGGCTTGATTAAGTGTATTTCTTAACGTTAATACTACATCCAAGGCTTCTTCACCCCATGGACCGCGCGTAACCTAACTTTGAAATCATCCCAGATAACTGCTTCTTGAAATGTAACACCTCTTAGATACGCACTCGCATCTCCCTTGGAAAAATCTATAAAACTTTTAGCTTCCTGTAATTGTACAAAAGGGTCTACGATTTGTTTGGCATTTAAATGGGCATCGACGGATGAAATCCATGACTCTACATTTTGAGGCAAGAACCTATTAACCCGACCCTGAAAAGGAAGGATTGCTGACCTAGCATTTACAAGCGTCACAAACGGGAGAGGGTTTACCTGTCCTGCGTTACTTGGTCCAGGGGGGGGGCTCACAGGGGGCGTCATGATTACGGTATTTCTTTTTTCTATCTCTTCGACCCATCTCAATTTTATCAAAATATCTATATGAATAGAGACGTCCACTGCGTAAACGCATAAGCACTCAATGATAAAGATTATAACAAAATTCCCCAAAACAATGCTACTAATACTAAGATATTTCCCGAGAATTTCTGAAAGAAAACGGAACACAGATATTTCCCGAGAATTTCTGAAAGAAAACGGAATTAGCACAAGGAGAGAAAAAAATTATAGATGAGAATTCGGAATTGAACACAGTTTCCTTTAATGAAAGGAAATAGAAGATTAGCAAACCACTCACCCCAGTAATAATCGACTAACGACTCGTGATAACTACAGCTCACTGCTCAATACTGAAATGAATAAGAAATGTACTTAGCTTTATATGGTTTAGTGTGATGTCGTCATATCCTCTGTCTCTCTCTCTTGATGTTTGGGTGAATGTTTTCGGTCCGATTTCCTCTCTCTCTCTTGATGTTTGGGTGAATGTTTTCGGACCGATTTCCGTTGAATGTAGTGCTTCCTGGATATGTTTTGTAAGCGTTGAACGTCAGTCCTTGATTTTCTTAGGATGTTGATTGAAGATCCAGTTCATCAGTTTGTATGTATAACATTCATT
>NC_090726.1:56229259-56234259 GCF_036898095.1 Palaemon carinicauda | reverse complement strand
TGGAAACTTCCGTGCTTTAAGCCCCAGGCATTTTCAGTTTTGAAGGGCTTTTCGACTTATTTTTTTCAAATCGCACCCACAGCCTCAATTTTCATCTTAGAGAAGTCAGATTGGTCTATTTTTTTTGGAAAAAGGGTGAAGTTTTCAATATAGTTATCAAAAGTATAAAGAAAATAATATAAATAGCCGCTATTGTTAGATGAAGTTGGGCGATGACGAAATTTTTTATATTCTTTCGTATACATTCCGATAAAGCACAGATGGGTCTTATCACAGAAATCGTAAAACTATACCATCTTATAGAAAATTTATTCAGCTATAAAATGGTGTATAATAGTTTGTAGTTAAAAGAAGGAAAACATGAAAAAAAATAGTATACCCACAACAATTGTAAACCTAAATTTCCTTAGCGCAAGTAACGAAAATCGGATATTGCGAAAGTTTCGTTCTATCGATCATACGTAACCTATATTTAGAGTAATTTTCTTTTTTTTTTTTATTATTTTGAAGTAAATTAATTGAACTTTCTAATGACATATGCGAAAATAAGGATAAAGCCATCTAAATAGTGGCTATCGTTAGGTGAAGTTAGGCGATGACGAAATGTTTTGTTTTATCGTATACATTCCGATACAGCAAAGTAAGTTCTCCTCAAGGAGACTTCAAAATGATACCATATTATAGACAATTTATTCAGCTATAAAATTGTATATTAGAATTTGTAGTTAAACGAGAGGAAACATGGAAAAAAGTAGTAAACGAGCAAAAACTGAAAACCTAAATCTCGTTACTTGCGGTAAAGAAATTTGGGTTTACAGCTTTTACACATTTTATTATTTTTTTTCCTTATTCATTTCTTCTAACTACAAACTATTAGATACAATTTTATAGCTGAATAAATTGTCCATAAGATGGTATAATTTTCAAGTATCTGTAATGAGAATTCTCTGTTATTTATTGGAATGTATACGATGAAAAAAAAAAAAGTTTGTCATCGCCTAACTTCATCTAACAATACCCACTATTTACATTGCTTTATCCTTATTTTCACACATGCCATAAGAAAGCTCAATAAATTTTCTTCAAAAATAAAAAAAAAATAATAAAATTCCTCTAAGCATAGGTTAGTTATGACCGAAAGAAAGAAACTTTTGCAATCTCCCTCTCTCTCTCTCTCTCTCTCTCTCTCTCTCTCTCTCTCTCTCTCTCTCTCTCCCTCTCTCTCTCTCTCTCTCTCTCTCTCTCTCAGCAAAGTCAGTTTCAAATATACACAGTGGCTGCCTAAAATAAATCGACGTATTTTCAAATGAATATGTATACGGTATATATATATATATATATATATATATATATATATATATATATATATATATATATATATATATATATATATATATATATATATATATATATATATATATATATATATATATATACTATATGTATTCCTATAGAATACTTGAAGTAATATGAAAACATACATGCATGAACACAACACCAGCCTTTCAAATCGTAGTTACATGTTTACCAGGTCGAGACAACAGTCGCAATTTCTTGCCTTGAGTTGCCATCAATCACAGAATTTTTCATTCACACTGATCTTTCTTGACCATTAGGCATTTTATCCAACAAATGCCTTCACACATATAAAGAGGAATATTCTAAAAAGGTATAAAGCACTATCACTTATTAGAATAGGCTGTAAAAGCGCAAAATTGACGGATAACGCACGAAAGCCAAGATTCTCTCACAAAGTCAACAGCTGAGCTAATTACTTCGTCCGAGTCACCCCGCCAACACGTTGTTCATAGAGACCGGGCCCGGGAATGAGCATGACGGCGATGAATATAATAATATACTGAAGGTTTCGGCAAAAGAGAAATAAAAAATATACAAAAATAATCATGATAAGCATAAAAACCGCATGGCAACTCAAATCAGCTGCTTTGAGGCCTTTAAATCACAAGACTAGGAAATTTAAAAGTCTTTGTTTGTCCTCCTGTCGACAATGGCAGAGGGAGGCTTATTTTTCCCCGGGAGCAAGGATGACGACAAGAAATAAGAAATATACTCAAAGTTTCGGCAAAATAGCAACAAAAAATATACAAAAATAATCATGGTAGGCATAAATAAATGCATAACAACTAAAATCAGCTGCTTTCGGACCTTTAAATTCCGAGACACGGAGATTTTAAAGAGCGTTACGCTCACTCCGGGGAACTTCTTCCCTACGCCGTGGCGCAAACGTAAACACATCGTTACCATGGTAACGAAATAATTTTTAGTAATTACTCGTGTAAATAGCTATGAAACCTAAACAAACTGCATATGAAATACGAGCTGAATCTATAAAGAAAATTTATAGGTCAATCAAGACCCCAGTGGAGCCCCGGGAAACTTTTCATTCATTATTGTTGACACGATATCCAAGGAACAATCAAACAATAGTCACGCAGGAGTAATGATGACAATTTTTTGTAAAATTTGTATAAATGACTATGAAAAACCTCAAAAAATACAAAGAAAAATAATCTGATTGATAACAGAAAGTTTAAAGGTCCATCTTGACCTCTGTGGGGATCTGGCATTGTAAAACAATGAAAACATTGTGTTACCATGGCAACGGAACCATTTTTCGTAATTATTCGATAATAACAGCTATGAAATTTAAAGCAAATGCACATAAAAGGTCAGCTGTTTCCTTTACATAAAATTTAAAGGTCATTCATAACCCCTGTGGGCCTCAGAGAACTTTTTATTCACATTACCTTGATGATAAGATGTCGAAGGAACAACGAAACCACACTCTTGCACTGGTAACAGCGCCCTATTTTCGTAATATTTGTGTAAATATCTCTGCAACCTAAAATAACTGCACAGGAAATATCAGCTGATTCTTCAAAGAAAATTTAAAGGTCCATCTTGACCCTTGTTGGGCCCAGAGAAACTTTTTATTCATGTTACATTGATGACAAGACATCGAAGGAACAACATCACAACAGTAAAGCGTTGTATTTCAAATACAACGCCTGCCAAGACCTGTTATCTACGCATAAGTATAGAAAACGTACTCGTACGTCCATGGGGATAAAGGGATGGCTTATGAGGTACGTACCCGTACGTCCTTTGGGGGTAAAAGGGTTAATGCCCGGGAAGCAAAACAAATGGGTCGCTCTCTGCCTTTATCATCTCGTTGAAAAACTACGCCACCAATAGCTACTCTACTCGTATCTGTTGTCACTAAGGATGGTCGATCAAATCTAGGATAGGCGAATAATTCATTGCTAGTTAAGGTAGCTTTTAAATGGTCAAAGGCCTCTTCTTCTTCCCCTACCCAATTTATTACTTTTTGTTTCTTTAAAGCATCTAAGGGTCTCGCTATCTCCCCAAACCTCTAATGAATTTACAGTAATAATCAGCAAGCCCTAGGTATCCAGCTACTTCCTTAGAGTTAGGTGGCCTGGGGGAAATCTCTAATAGCCGCTACTTTACTGGGGCAGGGTTGTATACCTTCTAGCGTTATTAAGTGACCTAAAAATTCTCCCTTTTTTTCAGAAAAAATTTACACTTTGACAAATTCATTTTTATACTATTACATTGCAATGCTTCTAAAATTTACAAATATTATTATGTTCTTCGGCCGTTTTCCCTGTAATTATGACATCATCTAAATAAACAACAACATGATGGTGACTAAACCACCATCATTATTTTAGAAAAATGACTTGGAGCATTTTTAACACCGAAAGGAAGTAAATTAAACTGAAATTATTGATCGTTAGCTATAAATGCCGTTTTACATTTACTGTTGTCCTGAATGGGTATTTGATAGTATCAGGATTTTAAATCAACAGTTGTAGAATTTTTGCTAACCCGTACTTTCACAAGTAATTTTTCGATCGAGGGCAATAGAAATGCATTTTCCTTAGAGACTGCATTCAATTTCCTATAATCAACACACAATCTTACCAAGCCATCTTTTTTTCCTAAGAGCTACAATTGGAGAAGCCCAGTGGGAATCGCTCTCCTTGATTATCTTTTGTTCCCTTAGTTTATTCATTTCCCTTTCTATACCTCCCTGGAAATGAATGGGTACCTTATAAGGCCTTGACCTGATCGGCTCCGCCTGACCAGTTTCAATGTTAAAGGGAAATCGATCAATCTTCCCGGATGGCTCATCTCCAATTCCAATTACATCGCAATAATTATTGACAATGCAACTAACTACAGGCTGATATTATGACGGACATAATTTTGAGTGCGTTCTTAAGCATTTTCACATAACCCTAATTCACACACAGAATCACTTCCTAAAACAAATTTTTTATTTGACAAATTAACTATCGTTATATCAGCTCTGTTCTCTTTAATTTCTGTCAAGCCCTCTAATATCATATGGGCCCAATTTTCATGGGATTTAACAAGTACCTTGGTTCCTTCCCCAAGAGGGCGACATGGGGTCACAGATATGCTCGTAAGGGTCTGGGGTGACAACACTTCTCTATCAGGTACAGCTGTTACCCTACTTAAATGTCTGTCCGAGCTAACACATGCACTTAATGTCTCATGACTTTTTATCTGCAAAATGTACCCTCCTCCTTTTACTGATATTGTATCTTTTCACCCAAAAATTCAAATTTGATTATGAGAGATGAAGTCTATTCCTAATATAGCCTCGATTCCTGGAATTTCCCAGTTGGCCAAGACAAAAAAATCATGTGTAAACTTCACAGACCCACCTTGAATTTAACGATTGTTGTATGGTTTATGTGTAGTTTATTTCCTCCTGGCATGTCAAGAACAATGGATACCACTGGCTTTAGTGGATTTGAGGAGAATTCTTCTTCAATCAATGAAACACTAGCTCCCATGTCAATCAGCGCTCAGATGGATTTGTCGTGCAGGTTGATTCTAACTGCTAACATTCCCAGATGGCCATTACGAGATATGGGGCACGGGCCAATGACCTCAGCTGCCATACCGCTGCTCTCTGATCCTCC
>NC_090726.1:56199259-56224259 GCF_036898095.1 Palaemon carinicauda | reverse complement strand
TAAAAGGGGAGAGATTGAAAAGAGATGAAAATATCAAGTATTTAGGATCAACAGTTCCAAAGGATGGTGATCGAGAGCTAGAAATAAACCACAGAATACAAGCAGGATGGAAGAATTGGAAAAAAGAAGTTTGTGGAGTATTATGCGACAGGAAAATAAGGGTTAAGTTGGAAGGTATAGTGCACGGAACAGTTGTGAGACGGGCAATGATGTATGGAGCGGAGACGTGGGCAATACAGAAGACAAAAGAGAAGAAGCTGGGTGTGGCAGAGATGAGGATACTGAGATGGATGTGTGCGATGACAAGAAGACATAAGATAGGGAATGAGGTAATTAGGGGTACCAAAGGAGTTAGAGAACTATTACATAAGATCCAAGAAAGTAGACTTAGGTGGAATGGTTATGTCATGAGAAGAGATGAACAGTATATTAGGGGGAGAGTAATGGAAATGGAGGTACAGGGGAGGAGAAGGAGAGGAAGACCAATGTGAAGGTGGAGTTACATTATCAAGATGACCTTCGATCTATGGGAATAACCGGTGAAGTGTGGGACAGAGGTAGATGGAGAGCGCGGGCCAAAAACACCGAACCCACATAAGAGTGGAAAAAGATGCAGAAAAGGAAAAAGATATATATATATATATATATATATATATATATATATATATATATATATATATATATATATATATATATATATATATATATATATATATGTTGACCGGGCTGACATGAGTCTTTTTATAGTTTCTATATATGACATATCTGTTTTTGACGTTGTTAATATTTTATATAGGACATATCTGTTTTAACGCTGTTACTGTTTTTAGATTGATATATTGTTAATTTCTTCTCATCATTTATTTATTTCCTTATTTCCTCTCCTCACTGGGCTATTTTTCCCTATTGGAGTCCTTGGGCTCATAGCATCTTGCTTTTCTAACTATCTATGTAGCTTGGCTAGTAATAATAATGATAATAATTAAAATATATATATATATATATATATATATATATATATATATATATATATATATATATATATATATATATATATATATATATATATATATATAGGGTGAGGGGGTCTTCGTGGCGGGGTGATTTAGTACTCGTCGACATTTTTGGTTTTTTTTATTTGTGACGTGTCACTGGAAAAATTACATACAATGAGAAATTCATATGGACAATTCTTCAATTAATAAAAACTAAACATATAAAAAATAAGAAATTAAAGAAAAAAAAGAAATCAACAAAAGTAAAATCATAATGATTAATAAAAAACATATTTAAAGAAAACCATATTCTCTACACATTTCAAACAACATTATTGGAAACCTCTATTGCTATATCTCGTTAATTGTGATTCCTTTGTATTCTATTTCTTGCATGTTACACATTTTTATTAATATTTCCAATAAAGGCCTCTAGTATAATGACTTGATTACAAAATTCGTAATACTAGGTGGGTGAATCCCTTGGTTCTGCTATATCAACTCTATAGAAATAAGCACTAAGCAATAATAGACATCATTAAGTCATGAGAGAATTTCACTAAATAATTATTCGATGTGTGGCATATTCTATCTAGCTTAATCCCTTACGAACTCTATTTTCCCTCCTTGAATTATAAAAGACCTCTTGATAACATCTCTTACTTACAATTTTGTTTGTGTCCATCGTAAAGACCGTCCACCTCTCTCCCCTAAATGGGCCCCTGGGTATGTTCCTGCCGAGGGTACGGGACCGTTAGGACAAACCCCTCACTTTGTCTCATGTTTCTATATTTCATTATTAACATCCCTTAAGCTATTGTTATTTAAACAGCAACCCTGACAACCCTTTTTTTGTCTCTAACTCTAAGAACAATGTGCTTTCTTACCTTATATTATAATTCCATCTTAAAGTCGTCGATGTCAATTTTCACCAAAACACGTCTGCACTCTATCACTACCCTGCGCTCAAGAACAACCTGTCGCTTTCCCAAGCGCTTGAGAATGGGCATGGCGGGAGATGGCTGAATGGTTCTTTTGTTTTTCTTTGTTACTAACATATAAAAGGTGTTCCCAAAATTATTGTTTCTGACTAAAACTTCCTCATTTTAATTTCCTTATTATTTTATAACGTGTATGCCTCTATTTGTGACCGGAATTTAATTACAAATTTTGGATTTACCACGAATAGTCATTCAAAGTTGCGCGGGGAAAAGGTGAAATTTCCCTGAGTGAAATTTTCCCTGCATGAGACATCCCTGCGTTTACAATACATATATATATATATATATATATATATATATATATATATATATATATATATATATATATATATATATATATATATATATATATATATATATATATATATATATATATATATATATATATATATATATATATATATATATATATACACACACACAAACAGTAGGCCCCTGCCATACAACATTAATCCGTTCTGGAGTTGGTATCGTATGGGGAAAATGTCGTATGGCGGGCAATAGAATAGGTAATGCGTGCAAAACCGCAGGTAAAATCATTGAAAATTAGTATGTAACAAAATAGTATAGTAAGCACTTCACTACAGTATTCTTATATATAATATACATGTACTGTACAGTATATGTATATAATTAAAAAACATTACAGGTATAAATAAAAATTATATACTGTACTGTGAAGGAAAAAATAAATTTTATTTACCTTTGGAGTGCAGGGGGGAGGAGACGGTAGATATAAAAACGTATGAATCCTAATTATGTTATGTAACATAATAATAAATTTATTCTTTACTGTAAACACTTAAAATTAAAAATGTTTTTTTTTTTTTTTTTAATTATTATTCTTGTCTTTTCAAATTTTCTTATGATTTTTTTTTAGAACTTAAAAAATTACTTTATTTTTAGTTTTTTAATAGAATCACTTAAATCGTTTTTGCTTTCTGACACTTCTCTTTTGGAGAAATATCTATCCAAAGAAGTCTGTTTTTTGACGATTCCTCAACATATTTCTAAAATGACTCATACACTTGTCATTAACACTCTCCATAAGACGACCTGTTCAAACAAAGCATTAACATGTTCTCTCTCTCTCTCTCTCTCTCTCTCTCTCTCTCTCTCTCCCTCTTGTTCTTCTTCACTGTTAGTGTTAGAAACGTCTATTATTTTTTTTATTGAGAGAGAGAGAGAGAGAGAGAGAGAGAGAGAGAGAGAGAGAGAGAGAGAGAGAGAGAGAGAGAGCAAAAATGTGTTGCGTACATATGATTTTTAACAGCGTCAACGAGTTGAAAGACAATTAAATGTAACTAAAAAAGCAATATCAGCGAATCCGAATTCCTTTATTAACTAAAACAAATATACAGTAGGTATATACAAATACACTCGTGAGCGTATGCATAAACACACACACAGGTGTAGGAATTCCTACACAGGGAGAGTCACGATGGGCAAAGAGGTAGAGATGGTGACTGCGATAACATACCGTAACTTACACTACAGAAAACTTTAATCTAACTTAGCTAATTTATTTTTATTTTTATTTTTATATTTTATATTTTTTATTTTTTTGTTTTCTTTTGATTTTTTATTTTCATCACTGAGTTACGATACGTTATCGCAGTCACCATCTCTACCTCCTCCCCAACCGTCTGTCTTCTACTGCATAGCAATTCCAACACCTGTGTGCGTGTGTGTGTGTGTTTGTGCATACGCACACGAGTGTGTTTGTATCAATATTTGTTTTAGTTAATAAAGGAATTCAGATTCGCTGATACTACTTTCTTGGATACATTTAATTGTCTTTCAACTCGTTGACGCTGTTAAAAATCATATGTACTCTAAACACATTTTCGTTTAATCTCTCTCTCTCTCTCTCTCTCTCTCTCTCTCTCTCTCTCTCTCTCTCTCGGAAAAAAGTAATAGACGTCTCTAACGCTATAACAGCGAAGAAGAACAAGAGAGAGAGAGAGAGAGCGGAAAAAAGTAATAGACGTCTCTAACACTCTAACAGCGAAGAAGAACAGAGAGAGAGAGAGAGAGAGAGAGAGAGAGAGAGAGAGAGAGAGAGAGAGAGACAGAGAGAGAGATTTTATCTAAAGAACATGTTAATGGTATGTTTAGAGAGAAACAGAAATAGAGAGAGGACTTTTTTAAAAGAGCTTGTTAATGCTATCTTATTTTTCTTTGCTTCACTTTTTTCTTTCTTTCTGTTCATCACGCTGGCCCTTCTCACAAATGATCGTTGCCAACAACCTCTTTTTCCTTTATCCCTATTGTTAGTAATGGCGGTCATTACGCCACCTTTTTTCAAATAACAAAAGACCCCGCCAGCAAGCATGGGTCGAAATGCCACGAGTTTTGGGACCCTACCCAGAGTCTCACCCCCCCCTCCCACCATCCTATACCAGTCTACTCCCCCTGAGATCTCAATTTCAGCTACCTTCTACGAGACACGTGACCAAGCCTGACCAATAGGACACCGGTCAGGCCAATCCCCCCTACCCGCCCCCCTCAATTGGGGGTCAAGTGGGGTTGATCTACCCAGGGAAAACTGGAGATCTTTCTTCGTGACTCAGCTTCCATAAGGAGAACATCTCCTTTTCTTCACTCAACGTCTTTGAGGGAAATACCATCGCTCTTCACCCTCAAGACATCAGGGAGGCAGGACCTCTGTTTACATATTCTTCCATAAGGGAAGGAACGAGAGTCCTTTTTACTAAAGGTAAGGTGTCTGATTTTGAGATTCTCAATATCCTTACCCAACCTCCCGTCCCTTCCTTATCACACCCCATTTTTCCTTATCCTCTAAAGAAAATCCTACCCACTGAACCTTGTATCCTATCCCCTATACCCAGACCACGTGTGCCGTTTAGTCCTAGTTTTAATCAATTCACCCTGTGACAGTGTTGATTACCATGTGTAACGTTTAAATCCCTAAGCTTTGCATTTTCATTTAATTTGCTTAAAGGTTTTAACCACACGACTTCATCGTGTTCCCAGCCGGTAGAAGTAAGTGTGCTGTTAATAATTCAATTTATTTCCCTTTCCAGGGAACGTTGTTTGCTGTGCTGTCGTTTCATCCACGGCCAACCAAACTCCATCTGAAGCTCCTCGTGGCATAAATTAAAATAGTTAACTGTTGTGCTCCCCTTTCTTTCATTAATTCTTATTTAAGTGTTATTGTAAATATATAATTTTGTCAGTATTCCTTGTATCATTGCTGACTGGCGACATACCATTATTATTTGTTTTGTTATGGCCCTTGAGTCCCTTAAGCAAGGCCGGACTCGAACCAGTGGCCCGTAACATATTGGCGACCAAATGCCAGGATTCGCTAAGACAGTAATTTAAAATTAATTTTATCAAAGTCAAATTCCCCCCTCTTTCTGTCTTTAGCGACTTGACGAACCTCAATTTCATTTCAAGTAAATTATATTATCACTGGAGTTGGAACCGTGGAAGAACACAGCAAAAGCCTTCTATTCTCATTGTTAAAGTTTTGTGTTTATTAGTGTGTGTGTTCGCGCCGCGAACCTTTTTGTTTTTAAACCCACGTGGGAGAAGTCTAGTCCTATTGTGTAGCGGGATAGCCAACCGCGTGAGATGAATTTGTGTTCTGTTTTTTTCTGAGTGTTTATGATCAATGTGGATAATTTTTTTTTTCATTTATATATATTGTGCATTTAGTGAATGTGTTATTTTGTGTTTAAAAAAGAAAATGAGTAAAGTGAAACTTACAATATTTTAGGACAAAAAGCGTGGCAGGCCGAGCACGTGTTCATTTCAAAACATGGCCAACCTGGTATAACTCAGCCCGCCGCCGTGTTTCGAACGAAGCCAAGGTATATTGTCTGTTATTATTATCTTTGTTAATTGTTTACCAATTCTATGCAGACCCGAGATTTTAGTCGAATTTCGTTGTATTCACGCACATCAATCGTTTAATCTTGTGCATGGAATATTTTATCATTTATCTTTAGTGCTAGGATACCGGCTAGTCTCATATCGGAACTTTTGGCTTACGATTCACTTAAACGTTTTATGGCAGTGAGGCATAATTCTGTTGAGTATCGGTAAACCACGTGGCGTTCCTTATTTCGATTTTTTTCTCTTTTGATAGTAAGGGTTTTTAATTTCATTTTATTACTTTCGTGGGATAATATTTTCATGTACATTATTGATAGTGATAAATTTTTCATTCATATATATTGTGCAGTGAGTGATTGTTTAATTTCGTGTTAAAACTAAGTGAATTGAAATTTACAAAATTTTAGGAAGAAACCGTGGTAGACTAAAACACGTGTTAATTTCCTGTGTTGGTACCGTAAGCACACGTGGCATTCTTCATTTCAATTTTCCTTTTCACAGTAAGGGTATGCAATTTCATTTTGTTACTTTCGTAGTATAGTATTTTTATGTACATTTTTTTTGAAGGGGATAATTTTCGTTAGACTGTGTAATATGGTTAACCTAAAGATAAAGGACTTATGATGTCACATTTAATTTAAATTTTTTCAGTCAGGGTATAGGATCATTAAGAAAAAATATTTGGGAGTGTAATTTATTAAATTCATTTTTCTTCTAAAGGGAAAGTATGTAAAGGGGCTGGTGTTTTAACGAAGCATTTAGCAATCTTCGTGACATTGTTTGTTTATTTAATTCGTTATACTTCAAGTATAAATACAAACTTTGCTTTAAGTCACAGGGTTGCAAGTGGTGGTGTTGCAAGAACGCACCCACACACTTTTACAAATCCATTTCTTCTTATGACTAGAAGAGAGAGCCACACATCGTGGAGATTCCATTTTTTTCCCTTAAGACTAGCATAGGAGGGTCACACATCGTGGAGATTCCATTTTTTTCCCTTAAGACTAGCATAGGAGGGTCACACATCGTGGAGATTCCATTTTTTTTCCTTAAGACTAGCATAGGAGGGTCACACATCGTGGAGATTCCATTTTTTTTCCCTTAAGACTAGCATAGGAGGGTCACACATCGTGGAGATTCCATTTTTTTTCCTTAGGACTAGCATAGGAGGGTCACACATCGTGGAGATTCCATTTTTTTCCCTTAAGACTAGCATAGGAGGGTCACACATCGTGGAGATTTCATTTTTTTTCCTTAAGACTAGCATAGGAGGGTCACACATCGTGGAGATTCCATTTTTTCCTTAAGACTAGCATAGGAGGGTCACACATCGTGGAGATTCCATTTTTTTTCCTTAAGACTAGCATGGGAGGGTCACACATCGTGGAGATTCCATTTTTTTCCCTTAAGACTAGCATAGGAGGGTCACACATCGTGGAGATTCCATTTTTTTTTTTCCTTAAGACTAGCATGGGAGGGTCACACATCGTGGAGATTCCATTTTTTCCTTAAGACTAGCATAGGAGGGTCACACATCGTGGAGATTCCATTTTTTTTCCCTTAAGACTAGCATGGGAGGGTCACACATCGTGGAGATTCCATTTTTTCCTTAAGACTAGCATAGGAGGGTCACACATCGTGGAGATTCCATTTTTTTTCCTTAAGACTAGCACAGGAGGGTCACACATCGTGGAGATTCCATTGTTTTTCCTTAAGACTAGCATAGGAGGGTCACACATCGTGGAGATTCCATTTTTTCCTTAAGACTAGCACAGGAGGGTCACACATCGTGGAGATTCCATTTTTTTCCTTAAGACTAGCATAGGAGGGTCACACATAGTGGAGATTCCATTGTTTTTCCTTAAGACTAGCATAGGAGGGTCACACATCGTGGAGATTCCATTTTTTTCCTTAAGGCTAGCATAGGAGGGTCACACATCGTGGAGATTCCATTTTTTTTTTCCTTAAGACTAGCATGGGAGGGTCACACATCGTGGAGATTCCATTTTTTCCTTAAGACTAGCATAGGAGGGTCACACATCGTGGAGATTCCATTTTTTCCTTAAGACTAGCACAGGAGGGTCACACATCGTGGAGATTCCATTTTTTTCCTTAAGTCTAGCATAGGAGGGTCACACATCGTGGAGATTCCATTTTTTTTTCCTTAAGACTAGCACAGGAGGGTCACACATCGTGGAGATTCCATTTTTTTTTCCTTAAGACTAGCATAGGAGGGTCACACATCGTGGAGATTACATTTTTTCCTTAAGACTAGCACAGGAGGGTCACACATCGTGGAGATTCCATTTTTTTCCTCAAGACTAGCATAGGAGGGTCACACATCGTGGAGATTCCATTTTTTTTCCTGAAGACTAGCATAGGAGGGTCACACATCGTGGAGATTCCATTTTTTTCCTTAAGTCTAGCATAGGAGGGTCACACATCGTGGAGATTCCAATTTTTTCCTTATGACTGGCACAGGAGGGTCACATATCGTGGAGATTCCATTTTTTTTCTCCTTTAAGACTAGCACAGAGGGTCATTCATTGTTGTGATTCCATTTATTTATGGCTAGCATAGAGGGTCATTCATTGTTGTGATTCCATTTTTATATGACTAGCATAGAGATTCCCCCATTGTTGTGATTCCAATTTTTTAAAGACTAGCATAGAGATTCACCCATTGTTGTGATTCCGTTTTTTTTTTATGACTAGCATAGAGATTCACCCATTGTTGTGATTCCATTTTTTTTATGACTAGCATAGAGATTCACCCATTGTTGTGATTTCATTTTTTCAAAAGACTAGCATAGAGATTCACCCACTGTCGTGATTCCATTTCTTTTTAAGACTAGTATAAAGGTTCACCCATAGTTGTGATTCCATTTTATTTCGTCCAGCATAGTGTCACCCATAGTTGTGACCTCATTTTTCCCTGACTAGCCCAGAGGGTCACCTACTGTATAGTGGTGATTCCATTTTTTATTGTGTAGTACAGTGGTCATATATATCATTACTTGTTTGGATGCATTACAACCGGACAGCCTAAGCTCACCCATTTTCGTGGCGCTGGTTTTCAAGTTAGGCTCCTGTTCAATTACTTGCAAGGCTTGCTATATTTGGTGATAATTCTTTCTCGAAGGGCATTTTTCGCAGCCTGTGTGCATTTTCCCCAGCTCCATCTTCATCCTTCCTTCCACGAGACTCTTGCGTAAGGCTAGAGCGTCTTTCCCCTCCGTGTAATTTCTTGCACGGTCAACACCGTACCTTGTTCTGTTGAGTTTGTTCTTGTTGCTGTCTCCACAAAAAATTAGCAAAATGACTGCTGCTGAGATTAGCGCATTTGTGGATTTGGCAGAACGACAAGGCTATGAGGGAGAAGCATTGCGAAGGTATGTGCGGGAGCTCATGAATGAAGACAAAGCCAGGAGAAGGACAGGGCAAGAAAGATTGCGGTATGAAAGAGAGAGAGCGCATGAATTAAGAATGCAGGAGATGGACGCCCGATTGGCACAACTCAACCACTTGCCACCTCAACACAATGTTGCCAAAGTCCAGCAGGACAATCTCAGGAAGGTCCAGTTCATAGAAGGAGTTACCAAAAAACTCCCTACAGTGGAGTTCCAGATAACCACGCCCCAGCTCCATAGGAAGTGCGGACTAGGGGAAATGAGCGACATCGGACATGAGGGCTACGATTTGCGCATGGGTCAAGAGCCCATGACGGTGGCGCGAGTGCCCCTCAGATGCAAGAAGGCTGCCAAGCCGGAGCCTAAAGCATTGAGGACGCGACCTGCAGGGAAAGACAACTGGGTAGGTACCATTAACCTTGGGGAAATACCTTGGCTAAGTGAGGAGGCCCAAGAGTTTTCCTCCTCCAGCAGTGAGTCTGAGCCTCATACGCCAGAAGTTAATTCTGGTGAAGGTGTGCTGCATCCCACCACAGGGTATAGAGCTATTTCCAGCACCATGCCAGAGGTCTCTGAGGGCCAGGCGTCTCCCCCTTCCAGAAATGAGTCTAAGCCTTGTACCCGAGAGAGCTCCCCAGCTAAAGCAATGATTCTTCCTAACAGGCCAGAGGTCTCAGAGGAGGACCGAGGGGCAGCACCCATCATTCCAGAGACCCCCAGGGGCCAAACAGAGCCCATCAGATTTCAGCTGTCGGACAAGACGCTGGAAAACTACGGGAAAGTTGCTGATTCAGACAAAGCAGAAAGAATTACTCTCTCAAAGGAGAACTTCCTGCAGAGGGATGGGGTGCTCCTCAGAATCACCCGAGGTTCTCACGATCCTGCTGAGGCATTGCGCCAGCAAGTAGTTGTCCCCTATAATTCCCGCTTGTCGGTGCTACGAATGGCCCATGAGGGACTGGGAGAGCACTCTAGGGTGAAGCGCACAACCCAACTGCTGCAGCCCCATTTCTTCCGGCCGGGCTTGCAGAAGGGTGTTAAGGCTTCCGCAATCTCTTGCCATCCGTGCCAAGTCATCGGTAACTCTAAGAAAATAGTGCCAAGGGCCTCGCTCCAACTTATCCCATCCATAAGTGTTACAGAGATGACACAATTCTTTTATTGGTATGGCTTCCTAGCCACATTTCAGGAGGACGAAGATTCCCACTTCATGGCAGAGGAGTCACGACCTCTGACCATACTCATAATTCATTTTTGGCTTCACCAGGTGCAAGCAGGAATTCCCAACTGTGGAGTTTACTTAAATGGCAGCATAAATTTCTTCCAGACATGGGAAAAACTCCAAACTCAAGAGAAAGAACTCTCAGGCATGGGCTCATCTCTTGACCACCTTGGTTCCTATCGCGCTGACCATGTTTTCCAACAGACATTCCTAACGGACCATAACCATCTAAACTACTTGACTGAGCTACGTAATGGGAATAAAGGGCTCATGAGGTGCGGCATAGACCTCCAGAACTACAACTGGAAGGTCAAGCGCCTAAAGAACTCGTATGAGAGAGATGTGTTCTCCCGGCATTAGTGCCCAATGCACAGTGCCATGTCCATAGCGTAGCCATAGTCAGTAGGTAAATTTAGTTTGTATGAAAAAATATTAATTGGCCTTGGTGTCTCCCCAGGTAGATAGACTTGAGGAGCCATCTTGGCATCATTATTTGTATTTAATTCATTTTCATGTACTTATTTTATCCTTTTTTTTTGCATATATGCCAATTTTCTTTAATTTTATGCCTACCACTGCACTAGGTCACTTAACTTTAACCATCTTTTACATTTTAATTTTCAATTTTGCATTTTTTCAGTTGCTGCCTCACAGCCAGCATACTTATTTCTATGTGGCACTTAAAGTTAATTTACAGTCAAAATACCGTAAAATGATGACCCTAGTTGCAGCTTAGATATTTATCCATTATCGTGGTGAGACTCACTGAGGGAGGAATCATTAAGGCTAGTGGCTTCAGACCTTGCTTGCAGAGTTCTTGTCCTGTTTTAGGACAAAATCTCTGCTAAAATGGGGGGCTGTTAGTAATGGCGGTCATTACGCCACCTTTTTTCAAATAACAAAAGACCCCGCCAGCAAGCATGGGTCGAAATGCCACGAGTTTTGGGACCCTACCCAGAGTCTCACCCCCCCCCTCCCACCATCCTATACCAGTCTACTCCCCCTGAGATCTCAATTTCAGCTACCTTCTACGAGACACGTGACCAAGCCTGACCAATAGGACACCGGTCAGGCCAATCCCCCCTACCCGCCCCCCTCAATTGGGGGTCAAATGGGGTTGATCTACCCAGGGAAAACTGGAGATCTTTCTTCGTGACTCAGCTTCCATAAGGAGAACATCTCCTTTTCTTCACTCAACGTCTTTGAGGGAAATACCATCGCTCTTCACCCTCAAGACATCAGGGAGGCAGGACCTCTGTTTACATATTCTTCCATAAGGGAAGGAACGAGAGTCCTTTTTACTAAAGGTAAGGTGTCTGATTTTGAGATTCTCAATATCCTTACCCAACCTCCCGTCCCTTCCTTATCACACCCCATTTTTCCTTATCCTCTAAAGAAAATCCTACCCACTGAACCTTGTATCCTATCCCCTATACCCAGACCACGTGTGCCGTTTAGTCCTAGTTTTAATTAATTCACCCTGTGACAGTGTTGATTACCATGTGTAACGTTTAAATCCCTAAGCTTTGCATTTTCATTTAATTTGCTTAAAGGTTTTAACCACACGACTTCATCGTGTTCCCAGCCGGTAGAAGTAAGTGTGCTGTTAATAATTCAATTTATTTCCCTTTCCAGGGAACGTTGTTTGCTGTGCTGTCGTTTCATCCACGGCCAACCAAACTCCATCTGAAGCTCCTCGTGGCATAAATTAAAATAGTTAACTGTTGTGCTCCCCTTTCTTTTATTAATTCTTATATAAGTGTTATTGTAAATATATAATTTTGTCAGTATTCCTTGTATCATTGCTGACTGGCGACCTACCATTATTATTTGTTTTGTTATGGCCCTTGAGTCCCTTAAGCAAGGCCGGACTCGAACCAGTGGCCCGTAACACTATCAACAAAAGGCGTTTCATCTCTTCCAGGGTATTGCTACAATGTCTTGTAATAATAGTGGCGTATGCGGTGACGTATGAGCGTGGTGGTAGTCTAGTGACTTTCACAGTCGTACACGTAGAAACCGCCAAGTTTGAATTTTGGAATTCGATGCCGTAAGGTGGGGAATATATATATATATATATATATATACCAAGGCATATCCAACAATTTTGTGGGGTTACCCAACATCAAAAAAAAAAAAAAAATGAAGACCAATCCTCTTAACGCTCCTCCCAGCCTGACGAGGGACTCAACCGAGATCGGCTGATACTGCTAGGGTGCCACGGCCTACCCTCACAGTTATCCACCACAGATGAAGCTTCATAACGCAGAATCCCCTACTGCTGCTACCTCTGCTGTCATCCAAGGCGTCCAGAGGAAGCAGCAGAGCCCACTGGAACTGCGTTACATTCCCTCGCGTATCATTACTATTTTTAGCAAGGTCTCTTGCCTTTCTACATCTATCCTCCTATCGCCCAAAACTTTCTTCACTCCATACATCCACCCAAACCTTAGCCTTTCTATTGTACTTCTCTTATCAACTCTTGCATTCACCAACTCAACTTATTCATATCCACTCTAGCTGCTAAATCATTTCTTATACCACTTCTCATCGTCACTACTTCATTCCTAACCCTATCTACTCGAGATACACCAGCCATACTCCTCAGACACTTCATCTCAATCATTTATTTTTTGTCTCTCCGACACATTTATTCGCCACAACTCTGATCATACATCACAGTTGGTACAATCACTGTCTCATATAGAACTCTCTTTACATTCATGCCCAAATCCCCTCACTGCCCCTAACACTATGCATCCTTCATTCACTCTCTGATGTACAATTGCTTCCACTCCGCAATTTACTGCATTAACACACCTCAAGTACGTGAACTGATCTACTTCCTCTAGTAACTCTCCATTCAACATGACATTCCCCCTTACGCCACCTTCCCTTCTCATACATCTCGAAACCTTACTGTTACCCACATTAATTCTCAACTTTCTTCTCTCACATTACCTTCCAGATTCTGTCACTAATCGGCCGAGCTTCTCTTCCGATTCTGCACCCAGTACAGTTCACCAGCAAACAACAACTGATTTACCTCCCATTCATGATTATTCTTGTCTATCAGTCTCTTACCACTCAATCAACATACAAGTTAAACAACTATGGCGACATCACAGATCCCTGTACCAGCCTCACACTCACTGGAAACCAATTGCTCACTTCATTTCCTATACTAACACACAATTTACTGCCTTTTCATAAACTCTTCACTGCTTGCAACAATTCTATATAACCTCATCATATTCCAAATTACTTCCCTATCAATTATGTTATATGCTTTCTCCAGATCCATAAACGCAATATACACATCCTTACCTTTTGCTAAATATTTCTCGCATACCTGTCAAACTGAAAAAAATATGATTCATACATCCCCTAACGCTTCTAAAACCACCGTGTACTTCTAAGAGTGCAATTTCTGTTTTATCCTTAATCAGTACTCTACCATACACTATTCCAGCCACACTCAACAAACTAATAGCTCATGAATTACAACACTTACGCACATCTTCCCAATGACACCTTCTCTCTCTCTCTCTCCCTCTCTCTCTCTCTCTCTCTCTCTCTCTCTCTCTCTCTATTATATATATATATATATATATATGTGTATTTATATAAATATATATATATATATATATATACTTATATATATATATATATATATATATAATTATACTAAATTATGCAAAAAATCTATAGGCATAGTATCTGAAACGTTAAAATCACATCCAGGTGAATTAAATAATACGTATATATATATATATATATATATATATATATATATATATATATATATATATATTTATATATATCTATCTATCTATAAATATATATATATATATATATATGTATGTATATATATACGTATATATATATATATATATATAAATTATATATATATATATATATATATATACATATATATATATATATATATATGTGTGTGTGTGTGTCTGTGCGTTTATATATATATATATATATATACATATATATATATATATACTGTATATTAAATGCTAATCTACAACCCTAGTTCTAGAAACTGGTTGCTATAAGCCCAATTGGTCCAACATGGATAATAGTCCAGTTAGGAAATGAAATGATGAAAAGCTACAAAGGAAGTTTAAGAACAACAATAACATTTAAATAAATATTTCATATGTAAATTTTAAAATTATAAGACTTGCAAGAGGATATAATCTTCAAAAGAACACGAGGACGCAAAACAGGATGGAATAGTGTGCCCGAGTGTACCCTCAAGCAAGAGATCTCTAACCCAAGTCAGTGGAAGACCATGGTACAGACTCTATAGCACTAACCAAGACTTGAGAACAATGGTTTGATTTTAGAGCTGCTAACCATAGGTAAAGAGTCCCTGAGCAGTTACACTGCAGTAATTAACCCCTTGAGAGAAGAAGAATTGTTTGGTATTTTCAGTGCTCCCAAGTGTATGGGGAAAGTGGAGAATATGTCGGCAAAGATTAAATGATCCATTACCAGAAAAGGGGATCCAATTTAGTACTGTCTGGCAAGTCAAAGGACACAGTAACTCTCTAGTGGTAGTATCTCAACGGATGGCTCGTACTTTGGCCAACCTACTACCTATAGAATAAGCCACTAAAAGGTAGACATATATAAACTCCCATATTTCCTAGGAAAATATATATTTTTTTCTTTTTTTTCGGGGGAAATACAAAGAAGACCTGCAAGTTTTGTGTGATAGCAGGATGGATCACTACGATCACTCTTAAGTGGAAGAGAGAACAAGTATTTTGGAGCTGTATTTACCAACTAAGTCGCCCACACCGGTTCAAAGAAAGTTTCTAAGCAAAAATCGTGAGAAGAAATTTCCATATCGATATACTATCACACGCTTGGTAAAAAAGTTCAGAAACACTGGAAGGCCATTGTGGTCCAATAGTTACAGCGAGAACGCTTGCAAATATTAAACATGTCTGGGACCACTTGTAACAGTTGTTCCACAAGGCCACTGGACTGCTGTTAGAGAAAGTGGGCATTTCCTCTACATTGGTGTGCCAAATCATTCACAGGGACTTGAAAATCTTTCCTTATCCGGTTCAGAGTCTCCAATTGCAAACTGAAGCCAACAACATTGAATGCTTTGAACTTGGCCAAACCATTAGTGAGCGTATTGAGAATGACCCTCAACTTCTGGACTGTCTTCTCCTAAGGGATGAGGCGCACTTCCATTTAAAGGGACATTTGAGAAAGCAAAACTTTTTGTTTTGGGCCAATGAACAGTCTCATGAACATGTTGGAAACATCTGAATGTAGAAAAAATAACTGTGAGGGGTGAACTTGGAAAGAATGGTATTTTTGGCTAATACTAATTTGAAGAAGTTAATGATCATCAAGTGACAGTGATATTCAGAACGATATATTAAATTCTTTAAAGACGCTTCATTACAACATTAAGAAGAAGAAAATTTTCCATATGAACACCGTTGTGTTTCAACAAGATGGTCCGCCAACTCACTGTTATGACCGGACTCTTCAGTACCTTAAGCGACACTCTCTAAGTGACCGATTAACCTCAAGGAGGACCGACAGAAGTTAGCCGCTCTACTCCCTGTAATCAAACCACTAGACTACTTTCCATAAGGCAACCTGAATGAAAGAATGTTTGTGGACAAACCTGACACTATCGACACACATCCGGAGAATTCATAAGGATATTTTAGAGAGAGCTGTCAACAATTTCAATATGAGAGTGGCAAAGGTTATCCAGTATCGAGGGGCATGAATTGAACATATAAATCAATTACTACAGTATCCAGAAATTCATCAATTTGAAAATATTTTATTACAATAAAACTTTGACACATCACCCACATCCGGGGAAAAATCTTGCCAAAATACTCATATTTGTAGGTACTGTAACAATTTTACATTTTCCCTCTTTTTGTAGCCTACCCAGTATATATATATATACATACATATATATATATATATATATATACATATATATATATATATATAGATATGTATATGTATATATATATATATATATATATATGTATATATATGTTACAGGCAAACTGTTTAACCAGGCATTTCACGAAATGCCTAAAAATTTTAGGTATTTCTTGAAATGACTGATTCACTTGGGGATTTCATGAAATGACTAAAATATGTAGGCATTACGCGAAATGACTGAAATTTAGTAGTTCTTATTACACACATTGCGTAGTAAAATTCAGGCAAACTGTGTAATTCTGGTATTTGTTTGAAAATACAAATTTTAAGTGGTTTTAAGTATATATGGGTATTGACATGGATTCTTGGACACTGAAAGTTGATTTTGAATATTGATGTCATAATTGGTATTCATTTTTGTATATCTGGTAAACATTTCCATATAATTATTTTAATTTATTTCATTTCCACATAAAATTGCAGCCAGAGTTGTTTCAAGCACAGGGGTTCAATTTAAATTTAACTACTCAAGAAGTTAATTCAGTTAGGTTTGAAATGGCGCCTTTCTTTGATTTCTTTTAACCATATGAGCAGGCAATTCAACAAGTAAGTACCTTTATCAATATAAGCAGTTTTAGATTATAGTTTGAGAAAATTTGGAATGTAGAGTTAACTAAAACTAATATCATACTCTAAATATGCAGACATCACAAGGGAGGCTTTCGACCTGTCTAAGTCCTACTGCATTACCTGCAAAGAAAAGACAAAAAGAACCAAGTCCCTAGTTGTGGTTCGGCCCATATTTACTTCAAATTTCAATTCTCTCTTCCAAGTCGATTTAATTGACATGCAGTCATCTCCACAAGCCCAACACAAGTGGATTATGGTGTACCAGTGCCATCTGACCAAGTTTGTCATCCTGCTCCCACTCACATCCAAGAGAGTAGCTGAGGTTGCTTTTCAGCTTTTGGATATATTCTTATTGATTGGTGATTTATGCATCCTACAATCAGAAAATGAATCTGAGTTCATTGCCTAGGTGGGTTGAGAGATGAAGGATCTCTGGCCGCAACTTGTGCATGGCAAGCCCCTAGAGAGGCACAGATTCAAGGTTCAGTCGAACAGGCCAACTCAAACATCAAAGACATGCTGGCTGCTTCGCTCTCTGACAACCACACCAGAGATAGGTCCCTAGGCCTTCGTTTTGTTCAGAACCAGAAGAACTCATCATATCATTCAGGGATCAAGAGTAACCCCTATGCTACTTTGCCTGGAGAGAATCCAAAAGATTGACTCTCTTCCACTAGCTTGCTTTAGGAGGTCATTGACCGCTTAGAGACAGAAGATGATCTTGCAGCACTAGGGGCCCAACCTCCTACTGATCCAATTGACGAGCAACTGGGGGCCTCTGAGCCTGTCACCATCTTCACCTAGCCACCCCAGCTCCACTTAGTTTAGCGCCGCATATTGCATCAAGACAACAAGAAATTTCTAAGAACTGCGAGAGGACTAGAAAGGGTCATGTGTGCCAAGGAGAACGTATGATCCGATATAGTAGGATCGACTTAAAAGCCGGGGAAATGGAGTCAATGTCGCTGTGCCAGCTCCACATGAAGACAGGGGAAGATAGAATCCAAGAAATCTTCTAGGAATCAACATGGAAGGAAATGAGAATAACTTATACACTATTGAGGTAAAGGCGGTGATAATAAGGACTAAATTCACAAGGTTTGAATTCTACTTGTGCCCTCAACGATTGTTGATGAAATCAACCAAGAACCGCAATTATCTCTTTGTGAGGCACTGGAGAGAGGCACTTCTGTCTAATTGTACATTTAATGAAAGAAGAAACAATATTTGTTCTTAGAAAATTATGTTGTTACAAAATTGTTGCTACTAAAATACCCTAGAAATATACAATATACCTGGAAATATATTCTATTCAATTTAAAATCCTGCCCTTGTAAATAAAAGAAAAACATTGCTACTAAAATGCACTAAGCATATACAACATATGAGCAAATATATTGTATTGACCTAAAATTCTTATGAACAAGGCATTTCGCGAAATCTCTTAGCGATAAAACCAGTCATTCCCCTTAATGCCTGGAAATTTTAGTCATTTCGCGAAATCCCTAAGTGAATCAGTCATTTCACGAAATGCCTAAAATAATTAGGCATTTAAAGAAATGCCTGGTTACACAGTTTGCCTGTACCACACACACACACACACACACACACATATATATATATATATATATATATATATATTATAAATTTTTGAACATTTAGCTATGCTTTTCTTATTCAAATAAGGCATATATTTTTGATACATTAATGTCTGGATTCTCTTAACGACCTCGGGATCAGAACCCCAGGCGAAATAACACACAGATGAGAGCTTGTGACCAGCCGGGAATCGAACCCTTGTCCGGCAAACTTGTGAGGACTTGTAGAGACTACCACGTGGCCAAGTGGTAGTCACTGTCTCTACAAGCTGGCCAGACCAGTGTTCGATTCCCGGCCGGTCACAAGCTCTTGTCTTTGTGTGATTTCGCCTGGGGCTCTGATCCCGAGGTCGTTAAGAGAATCCAGACATTAATATATCAAGAATATATATATATATATATATATATATATATAGAATTATATAGGATTACAGGTGAAGATCCTATATATGGTGTGCAGCAGGGTCCAAAACACATCATCAAAAAGGCCATAGTTTATTTAGGAGACGTTTCGAACATTGCAATATTCATTATCAATCTGTAAAAGCTATAAATATAAAATTCTTAAAATTTATAATTTAAAAGAAAATAGTAAAAGAATATTAAAACATTATTGATTTTATAACAGAAAATCGTGAAAAACTAAAACATTGAAACATAAGAGAACCAGTGCTCACCAAGCCATCCATAGGAAAAGGTGAAGAACGAATGAGTAAGAATTGTTACCCATCTACGACTTCAGTTATGCTAAGAAAAGAGGAGAAGCGGAGGCGTTAGAGTTTAAAGAAGGAAGGAGGCGTTATAGCATGCTAAATTTCCAACTAAGGTTTTATATTAGCAAGGAATTATAATAATAATAATAGTAATAATAACAATAAACCCTAAATCTTGTGAAACAATTAAATATATTTGGATGATAGTTTAATAATCCCTTATATTTAATTGTATAGAAAATCACAAACACTCTCCTTCACACATACACACACATGCATATATATATATATATATATACGACGTGTATATATATATATTTATATATATATATATATATATATGTATATATATATATATATATATACACACCTGTATATATAACTACATACATATATATATATTATATATATACACCTGTATATATATACATACATATATATATATATATATATATGCGTGTGTGTGTATGTGTGAAGGAGAGTGTTTGTGATTTTCTATACAAATATATCTAATTGTTTCACAAGATTTAGGGTTTATTGTTATTATTATTATTATAATTATTATTAATATTATCATTATTATTATTATTATTATTATTATTATTATTATTATTATTATTATTATTATTATTATTATTATTATTATTTGCTAAGATAAAACCTTAGTTGGAAATTTAGGATGCTCTAAGCTCAGGGACCCCAACAGACAAAATAGCCCAGTGAGGAAAGAAAACAAGGAAAAATTAAATATTTTAAGAAACGTAACATTAAAATGAATATGTCCTAAATAAACAATATAAACTTCAACAAAACAAGAGGAAGAGAAATAAGATATAATAGTGTGCCCAAGTGAACCCTCAAGCAAGATAACTCTAACACAAGACAGTGGAAGACCATGGTACAAAGGCTATGGCACTACCCAAGACTAGAGAGCAATGGTTTGATTTTGGAGTGTCCTCCTCCTAGAAGAGCTTCTTACCATAGATAAAGAGTCCCTTCTACCCTTAGGAAGAGGAAAGTGGCTACTGAACAATTATACAGCAATAACCCCTTGGGTGAAGACGAATTGTTAGGTAGTCTCAATGTTGTTAGGTTTATAAGTACAGAAAAGAATATTTAGAGAATAGGCCAGACTATTCAGTTTGTGTATAAGCAAAAGGAAAATGAACCGCAAACAGAGAGATGGATGCAATGTAGTATTGTCTGGCCAGCTAAAAGACGCCATAACTCTATAGTGGTAGTATATCAAATGGTGGCTGGTGCTTTGGCTAACCTACTAATATTCCCAAAATCAACATTTACCTAAATAGATAAGAATAGGTTACGCTTATCTAAATATCAATTTCCAACTGTCATATTATAAGAGGATTAATTTTGTTATCTAGGAAAGTGCTCTCTCTCTCTCTCTCTCTCTCTCTCTCTCTCTCTCTCTCTCTCTCTTTGATGCCCGAAAGTGATTTAATTACGATATTGATGGAACCTGCATCCTCTTTCATATCATCCCATTTAAAAGTCCTCTTGTCATTATAAAATTCCGTAATAAAAAATGGTCGGTGATTACATCCACAAATTGTGCCCTGTTTTCTTTATTGATGTTTTATTTTTATCACAACTACATCAGAAGTATCTGCAAAAATTTTGATTTATTCTTAGGCTGCTATAGTGGTCTGGTATGGCGGGAATGAATGAAGATTCTAACAAAAGGTTTGTATTGTATTGTTACCATGTGCAAATCTAACTTTTTTTCTATGCTGTTCAATTCCATTTTCAAGATATTTACGTTTTTGACATATATGAAATTGTTTTTTCTTTTGAATTAAAGGGGGTATGGTATATGCATCAGGAAATTTTTTTTATGAGAGAAGTTTTCATTGTGTAAAGTTTTACTATACGGCAATACAGAAAAAGGTACTTAAATTTCTCGAAAATAATCCTTATCATTTGTATGCATCATCAATGGTCTAAAAAAAAATTGAAGTGAATACAGGTTTACTAATATTATTAATTTAATTTGAGTGTAAATGCCTACACACAAAGATATTGCTCTGCTTTCTTTATACAACGATTCTTTAACTAAACCTGTTTTTTTATGGTAATACAAAAATTGTAACTCACAAACATTTTCCAATTCTATAGTAGAATCTATTGATGGTACCATGCCATTATTTTTAATCTGAAACATGTTAGGGGGATCTTTTTTTCCTGGCCACACACTTATTATGCCATCAAAGCCATTTTACATCACAAGTTATAATGTTATTTAAGATTCAGATTATCATATGAACGATGCTTAAAAGGCTTCCTGTGGCCATAGCAAACATTGAAGTATATAATTTCCTAATAAATTTAAAATTATCCTTGATGCACAGTTAGAATAATTCTCATTTGGTATTGTGAGAGTACAATAAATTCAATGGACTATTTTCTAACGTATTATAATATGTACAGTATACAACGTGAAAACTGCTACGCCTAAAACAACTGACAATCTGTACAATATTCACTTTGCTAATCAAGTGTACATTGTTCTTATATTTTTTTTTATATTTGTAATCCTATAAAAATCTCTATTTGTTATATTCTGTCAATTCTCCATTCGACTTTCCCTATAAATTAGCATTGGTTTTTTTTTTTAATGGCAATTTTAGACCACTATCTTATTTATTTTACTCTATATCATGGTCTCCCATTTTTATTTCTCAGAAAATATCACTGATTATTTCTTTACAAATTATATATCATTCGCTTCGTAATTTCTATACTATTTTGACAAAGATAAATTTAGAACCTACTCAGACGGACACTTCACTTTGATCTACACATTTTTGATTAACGTTTGTGACCAGAGGGTTTCTTTTATTAATGAAATTATCATATTGTCATGCTTTTGTTTCAGTTTCTTGTACACTTTTTTTCAACAGTTCCTCTTAGAATATATCCTAAATTATATCTTCATATAAATCTCAGAATAGCGTGGTCTTCACAACATTCGCGAAGGAAATTCAGGAGTTCTTTGGTAGAAGCTGATCGTGCTAAAGAGACTGTAAATTCTCTGAAGCCATATTACAAAACAAGAAAGTTGGTAAAAACATGTCGGAAGTGGTGCGGGATGAACATGGATGCGTAAAACTCACTGGAACATGTAGTGCCCAAGTGTAAAAAAAAAAAAAAAAGAAAAAAAAAATTGCACATGGGAAATGAGAATACTAAGTGAATCATTGTTGGTATCGTCTTAGAATTCTTATGACTGATTTATTGAAGAATTTTTCAATATATGCGGTGAATTGAAAATACACATAAGCATACGGACATCGTTCTTGGCGTGTCAGTTCTGACTTTATATTATTATTCAATAATTACTATAACCATTATTATTACTACACAGCAAGGTGAAAACCTATATTGAAAACCAGAATACTACAAGACAAAGGGTTCCAGTATTAAAAGCAACGTAGTAGGGTAAGGAAATAGAGAAGTAGAAAAGAACAAATAACATAATTTTCATTATTAACTAAAATTATATAAGATATATCATTATAAACAACAACGTTTTAATATATCAGTTATATATGAACTACTGCACAAGACTCATGTCAATCTGTTCACATGTAGTCAAAGACCTTTATAACATGTTTCACCTTCTAAAGTTCCACTGATTCACCCGACAGGTTAGAAAAAAATTATTCCATATTCTAGGTATAGCTGGAATAACAATTCTATAATACATATAGTTTTGATTCTTATGAAGGAGAAGGTAAGATTGTCAGAATTAATTACATGCTTGGTACTACTACGTTCAGGATGATAGAGATACTAATGCAATGGATGGTTCGAATTATGAAAAATATTGTGCATGAAGAAAATAACGGCTTGACGGTGTATAAGATTTATATTCAGAAAACCATTCCAAAAAAAAAAAATAAATAAATAAATAAATAAACACTCAGAAAATTAAAGAATAGAAAAAATTCCTTTGGATCTACTAAAAATGGAAATTCTTATCATTCCTAATCTAGCGTTATATCTATAATCTTTTTTTTTATGGCAATTCAAAAGAAAACAAAACGGCTGTGTCTCTCAAAAGTAAATGTGCTATAAAAAACACAACTAAAATTATGAGTGAGCTGTGTTCAGGTAAAGGAACATTTTCAGTTGAAGGATTTTTATATTGAGGAGCAATCACATTCAGAGGTAGCTCATTATTAAACGATTCAGCAATAATAGGTTTACATTTAAGATTATAAAAGTAATACAAATAGCATCAGTATATGAAAAAAAAACTTGTTTACGAGGCCAAAATATCCGGCGTATATAAAATGTCATGGATTGTATAGAATGCATGGGGAAGAGACCACTTCCACGAGGAACACTAGAAATTAAATTCCTACACTCGCTTTGATGTCCATATAAAATTAATCATTAAAATCTATTAATTGGTAAACGCTTTCAACCTTTCTGATGCACAATCTAATATTGGATAGTACTATCAAATAAAATACTGTTTTCAAGAGAAAGTGGCATTCTGCTGTTCATATTCTCATTCTGCTTATCAAAGGCTCCCCATCTTATGCTTATCTTCCTTTTAATTTCGGTTTCATGTCCAAAGGAAAAATTTTCTGTCTGTTCTTAGTAAAAAATATTCATTGATAAAGTCTAACTAGAGGTTCGTTCTTAACCCTTATTTGTTATTTCTTCATTATCATTAAAAGTTATCTAAGATCTACTCATATCAGTTTTCAGTCCTACATTTTTTTTCTTTTTTTTTTTTTTTTTTGTCTATTTCAATATTCCATGACCTTATGCAATCCTTCCCCTAATTAACTGAACATAACTATGTAATCTACAAATCTTAAGTTGTAGAAATATTGCTCCTCAATATTGATTCTAACATTTTCCCCGTAGCATTTTAATTGATTTTTTAAGTAATAGATCTCAAAGAGTTGTTGTTGATGGGCACCAGAGTAAGTATAGGAATGTGATATCCGGTGTTCCCTGAATATAGATCTGTGGTTGGTGAATCCTTTAATAGAATTGTTGTTAATGGGCACCATAGTAAGTATAGGAATGTGATATCCGGTGTTCCACAGGGTAGTGTTTTTGACCCATTACTTTTCATACTATATACACATGACATATGGTTTGGCCTAGAAAACAAGCTTATTGCATATGCAGATGATGCTACTCTCTTTGCATCAATTCTATCCCCTGAATATAGATTTGTGGTTGGTGAATCCCTTAATAGAGATTTAGTTAAAATTAGTGCATGGTGCAAAGTATGGAGTATGAAGTTGAATCCTAACAAAACTCAAAGTATGATTGTAAGTAGGTGAAGGACCTACTATCAAATAAAATACTTTTATTTCAGGAGAAAGTGGCATTCTACTGTTCATTTTCTCATTCTGCTTATCAAAGGCTTATCTTCCTTTCAATTTCGGTTTCATGTCCAAAGGAAATATTTTCTGTCCTTCCTATGTACAAAATATTCATTAATAAACTCTAACTAGAAGTTCGTTCTTAACCCTTATTTGTTGTTTCTCCATTATCATTAAAAGTTATCTAAGATTTACTCATATATGTTTTCAGTCTTACATTTCTGTTTTTTTCTATTTCAATATTCTA
>NC_090726.1:56166759-56194259 GCF_036898095.1 Palaemon carinicauda | reverse complement strand
CTCCAGATCCATAACCGCAACATACACCTTCTTACCTTTTGCTAAATATTTCTCGCATATCTGCCTAACTGTAAAAATCTGATTCATACAACTCCTACCTCTTCTAAAACCACCCTGTACTTCCAAGATTGCATTTTCTGTTTTATCCTTAATCCTATTAATTTGTACCCTACCATACACTTTTCCAACTACACTCAACAAACTAATACCTCTTGAATTACAACACTCATGCACATCTCCCTTACCCTTATATAGTGGTACAATACATGCACAGACTCAATCTACTGGTACCATTGACAACACAAAACACACATTAAACAATCTCACCAACCATTTAAGTACAGTCACACCCCCTTCCTTCAACATCTCAGCTTTCACACCATCCATACCAGATGCTTTTCCTACTCTCGTTTCATCTAGTGCTCTCCTCACTTCCTCTATTGTAATCTCTCTCTCATTCTCATCTCCCATCACTGGCACCTCAACACCTGGAACAGCAATTATATCTGCCTCCCTATCATCCTCAACATTCAGAAAACTTTCAAAATATTCTGCCCACCTTTTCCTTGCCTCCTCTCCTTTTAACAACCTTTCATTTCCATCTTTCACTGTTTCTTCAATTCTTGTGCCGGCCTTCCTTACTCTCTTCACTTCTTTCCAAAACTTCTTCTTATTCTCTTCATATGACTGACCCAGTCCCTGACCCCACCTCAGGTCAGCTGCCCTCTTTGCCACACGTACCTTGCTCTTTACCTCCACCTTTTTCTCTCTATATTTTTCCTACTTCTCTATACTATTACTCTGCAGCCATTCTTCAAAAGCCCTCTTTTTCTCTTCCACTTTTACCTTCACTCCTTCATTCCACCATTCACTGCCCTTCCTCATGCTGCCTCCAACAACCTTCTTGCCACATACATCACTTGCAATCCCAACAAAATTTTCTTTTGTTAACTTCCACTCCTCCTCTAAATTACCAGTTTCTCTTACTCTCACCTCGTCATATGCCATTTTCAACCTTTCCTCATATTTACTTTTTACCCCCGGTTTTATTAGCTCTTCAACCCTCACTAGCTCCCTTTTACATCCACCTACTCTATTCCCCCACTCTTTTGCTACAACTAATTTTCCTTCCACCAAAAAATGATCAGACATACCGTTAGCCATACCCCTAAACACGTGCACGTCTTTCAATCTTCCAAACATTCTTTTAGTTATGAACACATAATCCATTAATGCCCTTTCTACTACTCTTCCATTTGCCACTCTTACCCATGTATACTTATTTTTATCTTTCTTTTTAAAAAAGCTAGCACTTATTACCATCTCTTGTTCAACACACATATCTACCAGTCTCTCACCACTCTCATTTTCACCTGGTATGCCATACTTCCCAATGACACCTTCTACCTCTCCAGCGCCCACTCTAGCATTTAAGTCACCCAAAACAACTACATAATTCCTTCTACCCAGTCCTTCTACACACCTAGTTAATTCATTCCAGAACTCATTCCGCTCTTCTTCACTTTTCTCACTACCTGGCCCATACGCACTGACAAACGCCCAACATTCCCTACCCAACCTAACCCTTACCCACATTAACCTAGATGATATCTCCTTCCATTCCACTACTTTACCTGTCATCCATTCACTCAGCAATAAAGCCACACCCTCTCTCGCTCTTCCCCTTTCAATCCCAGACACTCTACCAGACATTTCACCAAACATCACTTCACCCTTTCCTTTCATCTTTGTCTCACACAAGGCCAATACATCCATCCTTCTACTTCTAAACATACTTCCAATCTCACATCTTTTACTCTCTATCGTACTACATCCACGCACATTCAGACACCCCAAAACTAGAGTGCGGGGAGCAGTCACTCTCCCCCCAGCTCCATCTCTTTGTTGCTGTCTCACAGGATTTTTTATACAGGAGAGGGGGTTCCCAGCGCCCTCGTCCCGTCCCTTTTAGTCGCCTCTTACGACACGCAGGGATAACGTTGGCGCTATTCTAATTGTTTTATGCTCCCGCGGCCACAGGGGGCATATATATATATATATATATATATAATGAAGCTTAAAAAATATTTAATGACTGTAGCTTTAACAAGTTTTTATCTCTTGATGAGGCCTGGGTGTTTTTTTGGAATATACAATTAACCACCTGATCCAAGATGGCCTAATCATTGATTCCTTGTCTCGACGACAGCACTATATTTTTTTTTTAATGAGGTGCATTTGCACTGAATCGCAGCAGTGCCCTTTTAGCTCGGAAAAGTTTCCTGCTATCTAATTGGTTAGCATTATCTTGTCCAACTAATCAGCGAGCAGGAAACTTTCCTGAGCTAAAAGGGTATCCCTGCGAGTCGGTGCAAATCTGCCTCACTAAAAAGAATTGACTATAGTTGTGAGTGTAAGAGGACAGCCTCTTGGTGAACTCGGCTAATTTGTATTTAATTAGAAATTCTTGTAAAAGGTCAATGCAGAACAAACCATACCTTGAATTATTTATCAACCATTGGTATCGTAATTTACTTACTTTCCGTGAGGTTTCATTCGGTAAAGTCCATAACTCTTCGATATTTGACCAATGTTTACTCCCATGACAGGTATTGACCTAATCAAGTTAAAACATTAGTAATTAGTCTAATTTTTTTATGAAGTCTAATTTTTGTGAAGACTATTCTTAAGAATAGCATTTTCCTTCTAAACGTCCCGAAAAGAATGATTGATAGAAACTTTTTCTGGGATTAACACATATAGAATATCCTTTTTAACCCTCAAAAATTCTTGAAAGAAAGGATGTGATGATTTCCATCGTAAATCTGAACACTTGTATGAAAACTTTTGAACAAACGGCAAGAGGAATTTTTTTAGCAAAAGTATTTTCTTACCGAAAATCAGGTGCATTCGCTTTTTTGGAAGCATTTCTCAAATATTGAATAAATAGGTAAGAGATAGGTTGTATGGAATCCATAGAGAAATGGTTTAACTTTTTAAATTAGCAACCTAGATGGAAATCACTATATATTTTTTTCTGGCAACCTCGTTTATGAAATTAAATCTTGTTTGTAAGATTTGGCTTTGTTTTGGGCGTGGTGGGTGGTGGGAGGACTCCCATAACTTCCCCCCGACGGGGGAAAGAAAAATGGAATCTAACTTATATTTTTTTTTTAACTATAATCTTATGAAACTATTTCAAAATGCTACAAAAAGAAATTCTGTTACAATTAATTCATTTAAGCTATCAAGATTCTAGAACTATAGCTCTAGTTTGTGGCGATGCATTATTAAACTGCATATTTGTCTCCTCCTCCGTTTGAATGTATTAGGTAAAAGGATACTTAGAAATTAAATTATATACTATAATTTATGAATCAACCTGATAGTTTTAGAATAATATTTGCTAATCGGTTTCTCTAAAAATATTCCGATTAACATGAAACACAGTCTAAATTAATTTCGATATTCTTGACTCTGAAAGATGGAAGACCAAGCTAGCTCCTGCCTAATATTCAACTCGTATGCTAAAGAGACTCAGGAGCACTCGTGTGTCTTTTTATAATGCTTGCAAATTGCCACTCAAGTCAATATTTGCTAATTCAGTTCACACATATAATGGAAAGGATCTGCAAAACAACCAAAACAGCATTTATTATTATTATTATTATTATTATTATTATTATTATTATTATTATTATTATTATTATCATTATTATTATTATTATTATTATTATTATTATTTCAAGCTAAGCTACAACCCTGGTTAATAAAGCAGGAAGCAATAAGGCCAAGGGCTCGAACAGGGTAAATATCCCAGTGAGGAAAAGAAACAAGGAATTAGATAAACTAAAGAGAAGTAAGGAATATTATTGTTATTATCGTTATTATTAGCTAAACTACAACCCTTGTCGGAAAAGCAGAATGCTATAAGGCCAGGGGCTCTAACAAGGAAAATAACCTAGTAAGGAAAGGGAACAAGGGAAAATAACATATTTTACGACCAGTAACATTAAGGTAAATATCTACTATATAAACTATGAAAACTTTAGCAAAATAATAGGAAGAAAAATAAGATAGAACAATGTACCCTCCAACAAGAGAACTCTAATGCAGACAGTGGAAGACCATGGTACAGAGGTTATGGCACTACCCAAGACTAGAGAACAATGGTTTGATTTTGGAGTGTCCTCCTAGAAGAGCTGCTTACCATAGCTAAAGAGTATCCTCTACCCTTATCAGGAGGAAAGTGGCCGCTGAAGAATTACAGTGCATTAAGCCCTTTGGGTGAATAAGAATCGTTTGGTAATCTCAGTTTTGGCAGGTGCATGATGACAGAAGAGAATATTTTAAAAATAGGCCAGACTATTTGGAGTGTACTTGGGCAAAGGGAAAATGGATCGCTTCAAGAGAGAAGGATCCAGTGTAGTACTGTCTGGCCAGTCAAAGCACCTTAAAACACTCTAGCGATAGTATCTCAACGGGTGGCTGGTGCCCTGGTTAACATACTACCTACGTTCACAATATAATATTTCAAAAGTAGCAAAAACATTAGATTTAATATTTCATATATAAACTTTAACATCTTCAAAAAAAAAAAAAATAATTAATAATGGGAGAAAAATAACGTAAAATAGTGTGCTTGATTGTACCCTCAAGTAATATAATTCTACTCCAAGATAGTGGTAGACTATGGTACAGAGGATATGGCCCTACCCAGGACAAGAGAACAATGGTTTGACATTTTAGTGTCCTCCTAGAATAGGCGCTTACCATAGCTAAAGAGTCTATTATATCCTTGGCAAGAAAAAAAAGTAGCCACTTAACAATTACAGTCTAGTAGTCAATGACTTGAGCGAAGAAGAACTGTTTGGTAATGTCAAAGTTGCAAGCTGTATGACATAGAAAAATGTGGAAAAAAATAGTCCAGGCAATCGGTATTATGTGTAGGTAAAGGAAAAACGAGCCGTAACAAGAGAGACGGATACAATGAAGTACTGTCTGGAGAATATTATTATTATTATTATTATTATTATTATTATTATTATTATTATTATTATTATTATTATTATTATTATTATTAGCAGAACTTGGGAGGGATATTGTTTTTGTGATCGGCTTTGTCGCTTGTTGATGTCGATAAATATCACGCAGTTCACTGTAATGTTGCTTCGCTTGTCGCCATATTTAGGAAACCTATATGGTATCTCTGTGTTTCCTACTGTAGATATTGCCATGGAATATTGCAGGAACACAGAAACTTTGTTTCGTATCAATTTCAAAATTTTCATTTGGATATGTGAATTATTCTAGGAACAATTTACTCCACTGCCAAAAATAACCATAAAACTCATAACAAAATAATTGCTTGCAGTGACTTTTCTATGGCAGATATCAACTTGAAAACTGGTACGAACAAAGTAAATATCGATCCCATAAATCCTTGGATATTTCATCTGGATATGTGAAGTACTCTACGACTAATTTTAAGTGCTGCAAAAAATCGGCCTCCCTCAGCTTCTGTGACAATTCTAAGGCAAGTATCATTACGAAAATTGATATGAATGAAGTTTACATAATACACGTTAAACGCATGAAAATCATTTGGGTATCAATAAAACTCTTTGAGTAGTTTGCTCTACCTCACTGATTTTTTTTAGCTAAAATTCATCATCTACAAGCAAAATTGACTTCCAAGGCACGCCCATTGAAGGCATGAACGTACCTCCCAGCTTGACAAGGGACTCATCCGAGTTCAGCTGGTACTGCTAGGGTGCCACATCCCAACCTCTCACATTTCCACCACAGATGAAGCTTCATAATACTGAAACACCTACTGCTGCTACCTCCGCAGTCATCCAAGTCACTGGAAGAAGCAGCAGGACCTACCAGAATTGTGTCACAATCGCTCGCCAATCATTCCTATTTCTAGCACGTTCTTTCGCCTCTCTCACATCTATCCTTCTATCGCCCAGAGCTTTCTTTACTCCATCCATCCACCCGAACCATGACCTTCCTCTTGTACTTCTCCCATCGACTCTCGCATTCATCATCTTCTTTAGCAGTCAGCCATTTTCCATTCTCTCAACATGGCCAACCACCTCAACACATTCATATCCACTCTAGCTGCTAACTCATTTCTTACACCCGTTCTTACCCTCACTACTTCGTTCCTAACACTATCTACTCGAGATACACCAGCCATACTCCTTAGACACTTCATCTCAAACACATTCAATTTCTGTCTTTCCGTCACTTTCATTCCCCACAACTCCGATCCATACATCACAGTTGGTACAGTCACTTTCTCATACAGAACTCTCCTTACATTCATGCCCAACCTTCTATTTTTACCACTCCCTTAACTACCCCTAACACTTTGCCTCCTTCATTCACTCTCTGACATACTTCTGCTTCCATTGCACCATTTGCTGCAACAACAGACCCCAATTACTTAAAGTGATCTACCTCCGCAAGTAACTCTATTCAACAAAACATTCAACCTCGCACCACCTTCCCTTCTCGTACATCGCATAACCTTACTCTTACATTAACTTTCAACTTCCATCTCTCACATACCCTTCCAAAGTCTGTCACTAATCGGGTAAGCTTCTCTTCCGCTTCTGCAACCAGTACAGTATTATTATTATTATTATTATTATTATTATTATTATTATTATTATTATTATTATTATTATTATTATTATTATTATTATTACCCTTTATAAAAAGAAATGCTGATTGAGATCATAGGTTTACCCTAATATTAACCAATGAAGAACATTTTGTTATGTGATATATATTTATTTACATTAGGCTGACTATTGTAAATAATTTGCATGTAACTCTCTCTCTCTCTCTCTCTCTCTCTCTCTCTCTCTCTCTCTCTCTCTCTCTCTCTCTCTCTCTCTGGATGACCAGTTATTTTCTACGAAACTTACTAGTTCAAAAGAAATATCAGAAAGGGGGCTTTCTTCATCGACTAGATGAAACACTTACATGTAATAACGTCAAAATATGTTTTTAATGTTATTTTATCTAAAAAATCTTTATTTTTTTTTTATTTTTGCTCTAATCATTACCTTCTTACTATTAGTTTTACCACTCATAATTATCCCATGTTTGCTTGATTTTTTATCTTTTCATCGGCTGCTTATATATTCATATTTTTCCTCCTCCTTCTATCTTTCTCTTATTCATGTTGTCTCCTCTTATCGTTCTCCCTTCTATATTCTATTTTCTTCTTCATTTCGTTGTTTATATATATGTTTTTCAGTTTTATTCCTCACACGAGAGAGAGAGAGAGAGAGAGAGAGAGAGAGAGAGAGAGAGAGAGAGAGAGAGAGAGAGAGAGAGAGAGAGAGAGAGAGAGAGAGAGAGAGGATTATGAATAATACATATACACTCAAGAAAATAGGCTATCAAATTGATTATAATGTAAATCTATAACATTTTACATAGCCTGAAATACATTTGACAAATTCTGTTCACGTTCATATGAACTTGTATTCGATTGGATAGAAGCATTGATAGATAAATAGTTTTCTAATAAATGGTCAATCTAAATCAAAAGCATGATATTATCAAAGTAAACTCAAATTTTAAAAACTTCATGAAATATTTCCCGAAATCATAATTATTTCTTCAAAACATAGGTAAGAAATTCCTTTTGAAGTAAAGGGCCCTTACAAAAACTTATGAAAGAAAAATATAGAATATATTGTCGCAGTAGCAATTTAATCCTAAATACTGTATTAAATTAATTTGATAAAAAATACAACTTAGTGAATTTTACTTACATTTGCAATAGGAAATCAGAAAGACAATGTCCTTCAACAACTTACTCCTTTAATCTACTCTTAAAATACAAAGTACACCTTAAAACAGTGATAAAACGATGGGTAAAAGGACAAGATTAAACAATGATTCTAATTGCCCTGAGTCCAGGAACACAAGTAGTTACCTAAAAAGACTTATTTCTTGCACGCTCTTTTGCCTCTCTCACATCTATGATGTTACTACCCAGAGTGTTCTTCACTCCATCCATCCACCAAAATCTAGGCCTTCCTAATGCACTTCTCCAATCGGCTCTTGTATTCATCACCTTCAGCAGATAGCCACTTTCCTTTCTCTCAACATGGCCAACCTACCTCAACTTATACATATCCATTCTAGCTTTTAAATCATTTCTTACAACCGTTCTCAACCTCAATAACTCGTTCCTGATCTTATCTAATTGAGATACTACAGCCATACTCCTTAGATACTTCTTCTCAAAAACATTCAATTTCTGTCTCTCTCACATTAATTTCCCACAAATACGATCCATACATCACAGTTAGTACAATCACTTTCGGATACAGAACTCTCTTTAGATTCATGCCTAACCCTCTATTCTTTACCACTCCCTTCACTCTACCAAACACTTTGCACCTTTCATTCATACTGACGCATATCTGCATCCACTCCACCATTTGCTGCAACATATTTGTGAAGAACAGATGCAGATGGAAGAAAAGGGGTAAGAATAACGAAGACACCAAAAGGATAAAAGGCTTTAACTGAGTGGAGAGATATTAATAGTACATTTTTTCTTGTAAAATTTGAATATACACAGTGCAGTATGAATATTATAGTTTGTTATATACGAACAAATGATTTGCAAGAAGAGAGGAAAGTTGAATACTATGAAGAACTGCATAGTGTAATAGAAGTGGTCCTAGGCACAGATATAAATTTTTTATTGGAGACTTCAATGCTGAAGTTGGAAGGAATAATCGAGATATGGAGACTGTGAGTATTGATTGACTTGGCAAAGTTGCACAAGAAAATGGAGAACATGTTATACCTTTCTGTTCAACAAACAATGTTTTTTTCAAGTAGACTTTTCAAATGCAAAAACTTCAACAAATGTACGTAACTGTACCAACCGTGTGTCACACAATTGTACATAATTCCTTTTCTATATATTATGCTTTTATCTTCGCTCTTCCGTCGCACTAAAACGAACATGAAAATTTCATGTCTGCTGTTTTCCTCTGTAACATTGTCATTTCCTCGAACATGTATTTTCCTGTTGCCTTGAGGTTTTGTATATAAAGGAGAGTGTTCATTAATATAGTACTCAGTTGATTGCTTCCTGCCTCTGACTCACAACCTTCTCTCAGCTCCGTCACATTGGTGACCCCGGAGTGACTCGCTCCTCCCGCCTCCACCTCTCACCATTACTATGACGCCGTCAACGCATACCTTCTGCAGCAGTACTCGCCGTCGCCAGCCGCACGTATAGCAACGCCTTTTCAGCTCTCTCAACAACCGTTGGGGGACCAAAGGGCTTCGCCTACCCTCGGGAAAATGACCAGTATCACTCGCCTGCAACCTGCCGCAGACAGCTCTCCTAGTGAGGTGAAGCTACTTCGTGCCCTTATGGACAGCCACTTCATGACCTTCAAAACCTCCATCATCGCCTCCACTCGTGACGAAGAGGACACCTATTCAACTTCAACCGAAGCTGATATGAATGCCGTAGGACACGCCTATGAATGCCGTAGGACACACGCCTATGAATGCCGTAGGACACACGCCTATGAATGCCGTAGGCCTATGAATGCCGTAGGACACATATGCCAATGAATGTCGTAGGACACACTCGCCTATGAATGCCGTAGGACACGCCTATGAATGCTGTAGGACACACACGCCTATGAATGCCGTAGGACACACTCGCCTACCCCGTGACGAGCTGGAGCGGCAACACAGCCACCCATCATCCACCACTCGCTTGCACCCCAACCATCGACTTCTACAGCCACTCACTGACGCTAATCGGCGCAGTTTTTACTACTACTTCTCCAGATTTTGGGCACCTATTTAACATGTTCAGTATGTCATTTTTAGAGGGGGAGCCATGTACAAACCATGTGTCACACAATTTTACATAATTCCTTTTGTATATATTATGCTTGTATCTTCACTCTTCCCTGGCACTAAAACGAACATGAAAATTCATGTCTGCTGTTTTCCTCTGTAACATTGTCATTTCCTCGAACATGTATTTTCCTGTTGCCTTGAGGTTTTGTATATAAAGGAGAGTGTTCTTTAATATAGTACTCCTGCCTTTGAGTCACAACTTTCTCTCGGCTCCGTCACATGACGCTTTACCGTGTGGCAATTACAAAAGTCATATAAATGACACAGCCATTAATGAAGAGAGAGGGGGGACTCTGAGACATCTAAGAAGCCATAGCGTAGTAGATATTGGTAGTGATCACCAGATTTTCATTGCCACACTGAAATTAAAACTGAAAACACTCAACAGATATGTTCATAGAATACTTAGGCTTCAAGAAGAATAGCACAGAGAAAGATTTGCTATTGACATAGAGATAAATTTGTAGTCTTGGAGACTTTGAGAGATGAAGAACACACAATTGATGAAGAATGGTATGATATTGAAAACATATATCGGTCAGTTGGTAGCAAAGTTTTGGGAAATGCAATTGAAAGCTATGAATAATAAATGACACGTGAGACAGAATAAGACAGACAGAAAATTATTGTAGAAAATGATCGAGGAAGTAATGAAAATTACAAGGTAGTGCTTGCTAAGTATCCCAGTGTTGACAGTGACAACGTAAGAAAAGCCTTGAATTAGTAAGGTGAGTATTTAGACAGGAAGAAATTCAAATCTGACGAGACTATGAATTCATGGAGTAGCTCTGGTGTAAGAATTCTTCATAGAATTATTGAAGAAATCTCTACGAGGGCAATGGAGAAGAAAATAGCCCCACCAAAAAAAAAAAGAAGGATGGATCTGTCATAACAACAGAAGATGAAGAAAGGCAATGGTAAATGGAAGACTTCATTGAGATATAAGGGGAATAATTTGAAGGATACACCTGAATCTAATGACGACCTCGATGTTCCCATAAATGAATGAAATGTGTTTGAAATCAAAGCGACCATTAAAAAAATTTCAGAAAATGGGTAGCCCCGGGCTATGATGGAATAACTGTTCAGATGATAATGGTTGAAGTAGAGGGGACCCTCAGAATAATTACAAAATTATTTTGTAGAATGTTCAATGAATAAGATAAACCTGATGAATTTGAATCATGAGTGTTTGTAAAATTTGCTAAAAAACGATACCTGAGAGATTACATTACACATCACACTTACCTCAGTTGTCTTGCATGTATATACTATCCTTGTTCTAAAAAAAAGACGGGAGAGAAGTATTGATGAAAAGCTAAGAGATTTAAACAGAGGACTTAGAAAAGATCAAAGTTGCACATACTAAATTTTCATTTTGTGAACTGTTATACAACAATGCGTTGAATATGATTGAGAAATACATTTTTGATGGTATTTGTGGTCTAAGAAAAAGTTTTGATAGTGCGCAACGGCAAATTTTGTGGAGAGTCCTGCGTTATTAAGGAATTCTTCTTCAATATGTAAATTTTACTAAGTTTGGTTTTGAGTATAGCAAGTGCAAAGTTAATGTTAATGGATTCCTATGAAAGGAATTTTCAGTGAGCATCGGAGTACTCCAAGGGAATGTGTTGTTTCAATGCTGTTTATCCTTCTCGTAGATTATGTAATGCGTAGAAGAGTCGGAGATCACAGAAAAGGATAGGACTGGTTTTGTCATAGGAAATTAACTGTCCCTATTTGTCAAAACACTACAGGACCAGCAAAGCTTCCTTACCTTAATTCATGAAATATCACAGGATGTTGGGCTGAAGGTAAAGAGAAGAAAGACAGTACTGATGAGAACGGAATATGCAATGGAAGATGAAATATCATTGGAAAGGGAAATGATTTATTAGGTAGAATCCTTTAAGTACTTGGGATCTAGGATGTCTAATACAGGGTCTCCAGAATTGGAGTGTAATTAAAAATGTAAACCCAAAAATCAGGAAATGGCTAGGTTAAATAAATTTGGAAATCAAATTGCCTTAAATTACTTAAATATCAGGCTATATATCAGTTCAGTGAGATCAGTGATATTGTATGGAAATGAATCGTAGTATGATAATAAACAATAACCTAGAGATTTTGTAGATTTGAGAAAATAGCCATCAAAAGAATATTGGGAATTAAATTATAGGGCAGGATTATAAATAATGCTATTAGAAATATTACTCTGGTTCCATATGTGGATGACATCATAGTAAGGGGTAAATGGAGATCGGTTTGGCATGCTCTTTGCATTCGCAAAGAGAGATTAGTTCACCAAGTTACTAGAAAAGTTGGAAGACCAAGATCTACGTGGTTGAGGACTGAAGCGAAATGTCGGAAATGATTAATAGAGAAGTATTGAATGAAAAGCTCTAAATAGAGACTACTGGTGCGATCTAATGAAACCTCTTTGCGTCAATAGGCGTAGAAGAGGATTATGATGAATATTAAAGACTATATTTCTATATTCATTTTCCACAAATAATAATATGGTCATAATCCATATTCGGTCATATCATAGTCAGAATAAACCATATTCATTCATATCCACTATGGGGAAGTAGATGTAAACTGTATAATCAAAGTGTATAATATGATATTGTAGGAAGTAAATCACTAATATGATTGCCGAATTGCAATTTATGCATTACTTTTTTATAAGTGAGTAATAAATCTGGAATTTAATAAGTCTACGGATAACGCCTTTCATTTTGAAATTTACAGTGTACTTGTATTGAAGAACATTAATTATTATTATCATTATTACTAGCTAAGCTATAACCCTAGTCAGAAGAAGGGATCCAGTAGGGAAAATTAGCTCAGTGAGGAATGGAAATAAGGAGATAAATAAACGATAAAAAAGTAATGCAAAATTTGAATGATTTACTTTGAAAATATTAAAAATGTTAAAACAGATATTTGATATAAAAAGTATAAAAGGACTTATGCAATCCTGTTCACCATACAAACATTTGCTGCAAGTTTGAACTTTTGAAATTCTACTGACTTAACTTCACGATAAGGAAGATCATTCCACAACTTGGTGCCAGAAAAAAAAAAAAAAAAAAAAAAAAAAAAAAAAAAAAAAAAAAAAAAAAAAAAAAAAAAAAAAACTTCTGGAGTACTATGTAGTATTGAGCCTCATGATGAAGGCCTGCCTGACTATTGATAATTAACTGCATACCTAGTATTACGAACAAGACGCGACTGTCCGAGAGGATCCTGATGTAAAAGATGGTCCGAATTATAGAAAATCTTATGCAACATTCATGACGAACTAATTGAACAATGGTGTCAGAGGTTAATGTGTAGATCAGGAATAATAAATTTAATGGACCGTATCTTCCACTCAAACAAATTAAGATGAGAATCAGCCGCTGAAGACCAGAAAGGAAAACAATACTTGAAACAAGGTTAAATGAAAGAATTAAAACACTTCAGAATATACTGATTATGAAAAAATTAGGAAAGACATTCTCAATAAGCCGTTATTTAGTGCAATTAAATAAGACACAGAATTAATGTGTTTCTCATAAGTAAATTTTTCGTCGAGAATCACACCTGAAATTTTAAAAAGAGTCATACGAAGTTAAACAAATATTATCAATGCTGAGATCCAGATGTTGAGGAGCCATGGTTTTTGACCTTCTTATAATCATACTTAGGGTTTTGTTAGGACTCAACTTCATACCCCATAATTTTCACCATGCAAGAATTTTAGCTAGATCTCTATTAAGGGATTAAGCAACCCCAGTTCTACATTCAGGTGATCGAATTGATGTAAAGAGAGTAGCATCCTCTGCATATGCAACACGCTTGTTTTCTAGACCAAATATTATGTCATATATGTATATAGTGTGAAAAGTAATTGGCCAATAACAGTACCCTGAGGCACACCAGATATTACATTCATATACTCACCATGGTGCCCATCAACAACAAGTCTTTGTAATCTATTGCTTGAAAATTCAATAATGATGCTAAGAAACGACCCACCCACTCCCAACTGTTTCAGTTTGAAAACAAGGGCCTCATGGTTAACACTGCCAAGGGCAGCCCTAAAATCAAGGCGAGTGATATGAACTTCCTGACCAAAATCAAGGGCTCTCTGTAAAGCATTGGAGATTGTAAAAAGAGAATCACATACTCCAAGGCCTTTCCGAAAACCAAATTGCAAACTAGGGAACAGATAATTACCTTCAGAAAACCTATAAACCCGTTTTTCCAAGACGTTCGAAAGCTTTAGATAATATGGGTGGTAATCAGTTGGACTTGAACTACCACAAACCTATTTGCATTACCAATTCTCCAACAAATGCTAAGAGCTCCCCTTATTGCTAACTTGCGCAAAATAACAGATAACTTTGGAACAAAGAAGTCTGCTGTCTTTATGAAAAACAAAGAAAAAATACCATTCGGGTCTACACCTTCATAAGCATCAAGGTCCGTCAAGAGAGCTTTAATTTCATGAGATCGAAAAGCTAAACTAGTTAGTTTAGCCTCAGGAAAGCAGGAATGAGGAATTTCGAGTTTCTCATTACTCTGCTTGCTGTCAAACACATCTGCCAAATGGGTTGTCGTTTCTTCCGGACAGTGAGTGACAGAGCCATCTGGTTTAAGTAAAGGAGGAACTGTTGCATCTACAGCAAAGAGTCCAGATTTAAGGGTAGTTTACCATTTAAACTCCTGGGTTGTACCAGAAAAGGTTTCATTTATGGTTAAATTGTATTCTTTTCCAGTTGAAGCCTAAACTCTCTGAGAAAAAGACCTGAGCCGACTATAGATATTCCAGGTCAAATCTGATCTGTTACCCCTCCAGAGCTGATAGGTCTCCTGCTTCTCCAAATAATCCCGTCTACAGTCATTATTGAACCATGGTTTGTCCTTCACTCAGCACCTTAGTACATCAGAAGGGATACGCCTATCAATTGTATTGACTAGATTTTCATTCAAAGGAACTAGAGGATCAATACAACTATACAATTTTGACCAATTCAAGCCAAAAAGATCATGCAAAATCCCATTTCAGTATGCTTAAGATTTCATATAAATCTTACACTAGTATGATACATCAGGAACAAACTACTCAGTCTTCGCTACTAATGAATTCATGGTATGATCAGATGTCCAAACTGGAGAACCAACCTAGGTTGGATCTCAGTGTATACGAGATCCAAGCAGTTACCAGACCTGTGAGTAGCTGTACTTATGATTTACTCACACCTAATTCAAAGGCAAAGTCTAAAGTTCTTAAGCCATTGCAACCGGTAGGATAAACAGAATTTAACCACTACCTCTGGTGAGCATTGAAACCACGAAGAAACACAAAAGAGGCCTTTTATCCCCTTCTTGTATCTTAGCCATACTGGTTTGAAAACAATCAAAGATGGAATCCTCCCTGTCAGGTTTCTGGTAGATCAAGCACAAATAGAAGTTGCTATGCCTGCTACTGTAAACTATTTTACTACGTGAATCTCATAACATCCACATTCATAGCAGGACTTATGAGAAGCAGGGTACTCAGCCCTAATATACACCACCATTTCCCTGGCCCTTGGGAGGTCATCGCTTTTCAACATTATTGGCTTCTCAAAACCAGTTATAAGAAGCTCAGGTGAGTGCCTTATATTAGAAACCAAAGTTTTTGAGCACAAAAGAGTATCATACTGGCCGGAAGCAACTGTAAGATCTTGAATATTTTTATGAAGACCACGAGTATTGCAATACAGTAGACAATATTGAAAAAATCGAGTATGTACTGGTACCAGATTTTGCTCAATGTCTCCAGGCAGCATAAAAATTAATGGTAATAAAAAAGATAAATCATACTTAACAACTACTGTAAATTAAAAAGAGAGATAACAAGAAGAATCTGTTTTAAGGAAATATAAATAAAATGATTGATCAAACCCACATACTATAGAAATAAAAATGGAAAAACTAGTCAACTTGGAGGAGCCGATACACATGCAAGGCTAAATACCCTCCAGGATAGCGACTTAAACTGAAGGGAGGACAGTAAGGATGGTTTTGAGAATAAATAGTATCAGATCAGTCACAGATAACCTCTTGATGAACCACCAGGCATCCTTGGCCCGTTTATTAAGCCTGCCCAACATACCATTTAAAAAAACCAAAAAACAAGAGGAAGGAAAAAAAATAAGATAGAATAGTGTGCTCAAGTGTACTTTCAAGTAAGAGAACTGTAATCCAAAACAGTGGAAGACCATAGTACAGTGGCCATGGCACTACCCAAGACTAGAGAACAATGGTTTGATTTGGGAGTGTCCTTCTCTTAGAAGAACTGTTTACCAAGGCTAAAGAGTCTCCCGTACCCTTACCAAGATGGAAGTAGCCACTGAACTATCACAGTACAGTAATTAGTCCCTGGAGCGAAGAATTGTTTTGTAATATCAGTATTGTCAGTTGTACGAGGAGAGACAGGAGTGTATAAGAATATACCAGATCATTCGGTGTATGCGTAGGCAGAGAAAAATGAGCCATAACAGAGAGAGGGGTCCAATGCATTACTGTCTGGCTAGTCAAGGAATCCATTAGATATAACTCATTATGTCGACTGTACAACTACTTTAACTGGGCATACGTTGGACTTTTAAGTGATGACATGAATAATATTGTATCTGCTATAGAAGTGGAAGAGAAATGTACTATCTTCCCAGTGCACAAACTTATTACGTCTAGTCTACCTCTACAGAAATATGCATTAGTAAAGAAAATAAAATTTGGGCATACATCAAATTTCTCGCCTACCGTATTTATTGAAGAAGTCACAAAGAAAATAAATGATGCTATAAACATTTTCTGTGATCATGATGACCAACGCATGTTGGGAGCTAAGTGTGTTAACTGTTATACGACCACTTATAATAAAGTGGGTAAAAGTGAAAATGATACAATGTCCCCACCGATGGAAAAGACTATAACTGTAAAAGATCAATCTCCTTGGTTTGGTGGAGAGACTGGTGAAAAAGAGGGAAAAAGACGTAAAGAAAGAAAAAGTGAAATAGGTTAAAAACTGAAAGTACCTGGGTAGAATACAAAATTTCTACGTGTCAATATAACTACCAACTAAGAAGGAAAAAGTGATTACTATAAGAGAGAGATCCTCAAAGCAGCAACAGACATAGATAAGCTATATCGTCATCAGAATGGTATAATGGAAAATGCAGAAGAAAAGAAGATACCTAATGGATACAGTTACTAGGAACTAGCAAATCGTTTTCTGGTATTCTTTAAAAACTAAATTGAAAACATAACCAGATCATTTGTAAATAGTCAACATCAGATTAGTGATACACCAGGCACATAGACAAAATTAATAAGATTTAACAACATAATACAAGATGTCATTGCACCAGGATTATCAAGAGAGCAAAGAAAACAAAGTGCACGATCGATCCTTTTATAATAGCTGAGGTAACTGTAGAGCGAATTTTTTTTAGTCTAGCCGAAATAATAATGAGAATAGCAAATGCAAGCATTGATGAACGTAAGTTTCCCAGATATGAGAAAACTGTTATAATTACACCAGTTCTGAAAAAAAAAATGCACTGGACTACCAGGAATTAAGCTCATATAGACCTATTTCAAATCTATCCTTTGTCTCAAAAGTGTCTGAATACGTAATTCTTGATCTTAATATTGCTTGATCTCAGTGCTTCTTTTGATATAGTTGTGCATGAACTGCCACTAAATGATCTACAGTCCATCGGCGCTGAAGATGAAGCTTTCAAATACCTAAAAGACTACTTGGTTGATAGAAATTACTGTGTACAAATTTGAAACTCTTAATCATCAAATGAACACTTAAACCGAGGGGTACCCCAGATGAGTGTACTTGGCCTAATCTTATTCTGCCTCTATATTATTGGTCTATCGGAAATACTACCTAGGCATGGTGTGAAGTTCAAACTATTTGCGGATGACACACAATTTTACTTTTCCATAAATGATATAGATGACACTGCTGAAACTCTAAACCGAAAATTTGGTAGTGTTAGAGAATAGGTGACGTTTTAACAACTAAATTTAATTAAGAACAAGACTGAATTCATGGTAATGGGTAAGACTAACAGCGAGAGAAACTTGGGCGATATTCAAATAAACATAAATAATGACTCGGTGCCAGTATCTAGTAAACTTTGAGATCTTCTGTAGGTGTATTTCTTGACTGTAACATGTCTCTCAATGCCCAGAGAAATAATGTAATAAAAACTGTTGATTATCATCTAATAAATATTGCGTACCTGGACGAAAATTCTGTAAAAAAAACTTGTAATAAACTTTGTTATTGCAATGATTGACTACTGCAACTCTAGCTATTACAGTTTACTAAAAATGCAACTTAAGAAATTACAAAACATAATAAATAGAGGAGCAAGACTGATAAAAGGTGTCCCACTTAGAGAGAGGATCACCCCTATACTAATTGATTTACACAGGCTGCCAATAAAAGCGAGAATTGAATTTAAAATATGTACAATAACCCACGAAGTTATCAAAACCGGTCGTCCAAAATACTTAAGAGAATTGCTATATATTGACACGAGAATAGTAATAGATGGCTCCAAACTATTGAAACCTAGATGTGTCTACTGTAGGCTCCAGGGCCTTTAAATATGCGGCCCCGAGACTATATAATAAGCTCCCACGAGAAATCCGAATTACTGAAGACATTAAAGCGTCCAAGGGGAAACTAAAGACTTTCTTATTCCATCAGTGATGCAACAGTGACGATTTAACACTAAATGAACAATACGCGATATGAAATGTTAAATACTCTGAACGAACAAGGTAAAACGACAGTGGAGGTCCTGTAGAGAGTGGGGATCCCCTGCTGTGTGGGACCGGAAAAGCAGCCGTCAAAATAAAATAAAGTAAGTAAGTAATGGTTCCTTGAGGCTGTTGAAGACGTTTTCACTTTTGAGATTCCTTTTTACCTTACAGAAATTTCTGTATAAATTAAGTGGTAATATATATATATATATATATATATATATATATATATATATATATATATATATATATATATATATATACACATATATATATATATATATATATATATATATATATATATATATATATATATATATATATATAGAGAGAGAGAGAGAGAGAGAGAGAGAGAGAGGGCGTCAGGAAAGTAGGACAGTCTCACGGATGAATATTATTCTAGTATGACGATAACAATTATTTGTAGGTAAATATCTCGAGTTATTAAATTCTCAGACTATAACCAAATATATCATATATCAAGAATCTCCCTCCTTCAGCACATGTTTTATTTACGATATGGGAAGAATTTCCAACTTTTTGGAGCAATGTGTATTGGTTTCATTAAATGTCTCGACTGGCTGGCACACATAAGATCATAAAATTGATTTAATCAAACTCGAGCTTTTATTACATGCGTTACTTAAGACAACCCTAACAAAATTTTGAGAACTCTTCATATGTTTTATTTAGCTATCTAGTCTGGTAAAATATCCAGTGATAAATTAAAACTTCCAGAAGCATTTGAAATTAAGCATCCTACTGTATAAAGAATACATAATTTCTAATGAAATATTCATTCTTTGTATGTATAAACCAATTATCTAATATTTATTAATGCTATAGTCCCATAGAACAAAACGGAAGATAAATAGCACGAACCTATTAAACAGTAATCATGATAGAAATAAATCATAATCAAGTAGGCAGCAGCAGACTGAAGTTAGGAAAAATCCCATAAAAACCGATTCTTCAGATTGCAACAGTGATAGTGTCGCCAATATGCTAAATAATCTCCGCATAGTAAGAGATACGGTGAAATGCGCTTACATAATACATGAACTAATTGAGTACTAATCATATTTTCACTGGGATCTCTGTTTAAAATGAATTCATGATAACTGATTAAAATTATATGTGAATAGGTTACCAAAAAACAAATTTCACTATATGTTAAGAGTAAATTGTTCGATATGAACTACGAATGCAAAAGATGACTCGCTTGATTCCATCACACCCCCCCCCCCTCGCTCTCTCTCTCTCTCTCTCTCTCTCTCTCTCTCTCTCTCTCTCTCTCTCTCTCTCTCTCTCTCACAGCCATGCACACAGAGAGATGGAATAATATACTGACAGATACTTTCAAATTAATCTTATACGAACACCATTACTAATATAAATATATAATTACAACATTTAACCTACCCTGGGGCCGGTGAAATGATCGTTTCAGAGTTTCTCTACTATGGGATATATATCTTAATATATCATCTTCATAATTTCTTCCCACGCCTATCGAAGGAAAGGGACTGGGTTAGATTTTGCCACAGGCCTCTATCTGGAGCTTTGAAATCAATACTTCTCCATTCATCATCTCCTACTCCATTTTTCACAGTCCTTAGTCATGTAGGCCTGTGTATTCCAACTTTTTTAGTGCCTTGTGGAGCCCGCTTGAAAGTTTGGTGAACTAATCTCTCTGGGGATTAAGATTAGCTTATCCATACCATCTCCATCTACCCCTCACCATGATCTCATCCACATATGACACCCTGATGGTTTCCATTCTAATTTCATTTTGACATTCAACTCCCTCTATTCTTTTTAGGGCATTACTCTCAAATTTACAGAATTTGTTTGATATTGATTCACTGTTATACCATGATTCAAGTTCATACAGTAACACCAATCTCACTAAACTGGTATATTGTCTGATTTTTTAAAGTAATTTCAACCGATGTAATTTCTAAATTTTACTTAACATAGCCGTTGTCTGATTCTACCTCATTAATCCTTTCTCCTTCCAGTGATATTTTATCTACTATTGCATATCCCGTTTTCAACATCTCTATCTTTCTTTTATTTATCTTGAACACCAACCTGTTGTGATATTTCCTGCATTCTGGTAAGCAAGCTTTGTAAGTCCTTTGATGTTCAGCAAATAAGGACAGCACCATCAGCATTCTCTAGGTCAGCCAATTTCCTATCAGCAATTCAATCCAATCCTTTTAAACGATCGTCAAAATGCTCTATACATTACAAAATCCATGAGTAGTATAAACAATATAGGTTACAACACTATCCCTTGTCATATTTTACTTCTCACTGGAAATTCGTTTGATAGAACTCCACTAACATTATCTTTGCATTTGCTATGCTCACAAACAGTCTTAATGAAATATATATATTTTAGAGGAGCTCCATAATAACGCCATACTCCTAACAAAATTGGCCAGTGCACACTACCTAAGGTATTTTCATAGTCCACAAATGCCATCAAAAGTGGAACTAATATTCTACAAATTGTTGTACTACACCTTTTGAAATTTAAAATCGGTCAGTAAAACTTCTATCCTTCCTAAATCCTGCTTGTTAATCTCTCAGCTTTAAAATCAATCTTTCTCTCTAATCTCTATAGAATGAGCATACTATATATTCTTATGACAACTGGTTCAAGTACGATGCCTCTATGATTATTGCAATCAGCCAGATCTCCTTTTTTGCGATTTTTACTAACACTCATAACTGCCATTCATCAAGCTTTACCTCATCACGCCACATTTTGCACATTAATTTTGCAAGTAATCTAGGAGGCACTTAATTTTCATGTAATATCATCTAAGCAGTTATTCCATAGAATCCAGGGTCTTTGCATCGCTTGAGTCTTTTAATGATAGCTTTGACTTCAAACACACGGAATTCATTAAATGGCACACCAGGGTGTTATTCAGCTTCTGGTATGTCAATCAAAGTATACCCTTTACATCGCCTATTCATGAATTCACTAAAGTTATCCCTCAAACTCTGCCTTATTCAAATTTTAGTCTTTATTATAGATATATATATCCCCCACCCTGTTTTGGTTTTTGTTATATTCTTTTTCAGCTTTGCTGCCATATAGATTTCACTAAAAATGTTATGAGCAATTTTTACACCATTCCCATTCCCTGAATTCATAGCTTTGTCAGTCCCTCTGCTTTCCTGTCTGAATATTATATACAGTCATTTTTGGCTTTCTTTTGTCCTCATTATCAATTCTGGAATAGTTACCATGCTCTACCTTGCAGTTTTCATTACTTCCTCCAAACTTTCAACTATATTTTTTTGTGTTTGTCTTTTTTATAGTATCCAGAGTACCATTTAATATTCATTGCTTTCCTCTTATAACTGCATTTCACAATACATCACTTCCAACGGATTGACATATGTTCCAAATATCACACAACTCTTCATAAATTGTCTGCTTTTTGTCCCTTAAAATTCTTAAGACTACAAATCTATTACTACAGTCAATTTCAAAACTGTGTCTGCGCTCATTCTCTATAGGATTAGTTGTATCAAACTTAGATATTCTATCCACATTTTTGTTGAGTGCTTTAAGTTTTAATTCCATTGTGGGAATGAGCTGGTGATCACTAGCAATATCTGTACCTTTGTAGATACTTTTGACTCACAAAGTCGTCCATTTTTTTTTATTAATAGTTATGTGATATATTTTACTTTTGTAATTTTCACATAGTAAACTTCATGTATATTTGTGGATGTCCCTGTCTTGGAGAAGAGTACCTGCAACGCGTACAGGTTCAGGTAAACGGCGTATCCAAAGGGCACGAAGTAGGTTCACCTCACGAGGTGAGCCGTCTGCGGCAGGTTGAAGGCGAGCGATACTGGTCATTTCCTTGAGGGCAAGCGAAGCCCTTTGGTCCCCCAACGGTTGTTGCGAGAGCTGAAAAAGCTTTGCTATACGGGCGGCTGGCGACGGCGAGTACTGCTGCAGAAGGTATGATTTAAGGGCGTCATACGCTATTGGGGTGTCTCCTTGTTCACAAAGCCTGTCGGATATTTCTGGGAAGGTGTCCTCGGGTATCGCCGCGAGAACATAATCCGCTTTGGTGGTTGAGCGAGTCACGCCCCTGATACGAAAGTGGACTTCAGCGCGTTGAAACCAAGCAAACACCTCTCTGCTGGCAAACGGTGAAAGTTTCAATGGGGCGGCCGCGGCGCCAACTGATGTAGTCTCCGTCATAGTACCAACGATGGAGGGGCGAGGGAGGTGGGGGTGGAGGGCAGTGGGAATGAATCGACTTCCGGGGTCACCAATGTGACGGCGCCGAGTAAGGGTGTGAACTCAAAGGCAGATTGGGAATGACTGAGTTATATTATTGTGGAACACTCTCCTTATATACAAAACCTCAAGGCAACAGGACATAAGAAGTTCACAAGACAGACAATATCACAGAGGAAAAACCAGACATGAATTTTCATGTTCGTTTTAGTGCAAGGGAAGAGCGAAGATACAAGCATAATATATACAAAAGTAATTATGTACAATTGTGTGAAACACGGTTGGTACAACTCCTTTAAGGAAGGACTGGAACGTCCCCTGCTCGGGGTTTTTAACTTGAGTCTGAAAGATTAACTTGAGTGTGGACTAAAATGACTTCTAGAAGGGCTAGAAACACGTTCTCTGGAACAATATAGGGGTTTTTGAGGATGGTGAGCTCAATAGTAACATTTTCAACAGCACCTGGGGTCATCTTCAAGGTCTAAAGGTCATTTATCAAGGTAAAATTTGTGAATTTTGGTCATTTTTGCTCGTTTTTTTGTGTGTAACTCATAAATGGTGCTAGATAGCTGATTACAATATGAGGCAAGTCTGCAGAGCTGTCCGAATCTAATATATATTGTTATATATCGTCCTTCAAGAAAGGACTGGAACGTCCCCTGATCGGGGTTTTTAACTTGAGTCTGAAGGATTAACTTGAGTCCTGGACTAAAATGACTTGTAAGAGGCTAGAAACATGTTCTCTGAGTCAATATGGGGGTTTTTGAGGACGGTGAGTTCAATAGTGACATTTTAAACACCACCTGGGGTCATCTTCATCATCTTCAAGGTCAAAAGATCATATTTCAAGGTCAAAATAGTGAATTTTGGTCATTTTTACTCGTTTTTGTGTGTAACTCATAGATAGTGAGGGATGGCTGATTATAATGAGAGGCAAGTCTGTAGTTCTGTCCAAATTTAATATATATTGTCAAATATTGTATTACTCAAACGTTCCAAACAAGCTCTAAAACAATGAAACACTAAAATAAGAAATAAAGAACGGTATTTCTCATCACAACAAAACTCAAAGACATTAACATTTGATTAGATGAACATCGCTAGATAGACAGCTTTTCTTGCCTCCTGAGGCATCTCACAGGCTTTTCTTTGTCACTTACATTGAGAACCTGAGCTTTCAATAGAATGTTGGCTAAAGTCGTACATGCTGCATTATTAGTAGCTAAAGGTACATCTACAAAAGATAACAATTCAGCAAAATGAAAGCAGCAATGCATTTTAGTCATGGCATGCAAATTATAAGCATTATGTAGAAAAAAGACAGTTGAAATAGTTGGCACACTCAGTCCACCTCTATTCAAATGATCTAAGAACTCAGATGACACCTCGTTACCATCTTCATCATCCATGATATCCTCCATACTAGTGCTATTACAATATTTATGAACAAGGTATCCAGCCAAATATACAACTTTATGTTTAAGGTTATCAGCAGACCTCAAGAGCTCCCGAGTGTCTTGAGGAGTGATCTCGTCAATGAGTTCATTTCGCTCATCTGGATTTATGGAAGAAGTACAATTCTTGTCGCAATCAAGCACACGAGAACTAGATTCTGGCATAATGTCAGGCTTTAGAAGTGTCTGCAAATTTGTAACTTTTGCTGCAGCCATAATGTCAACTACATCAATGTAGAAGTTTCCACCACTTCTTTGCCTGGCTTGACCGAAAACTTTTTCAAGGCTTCATCCGCGAATATAGCAGGAAGAACGTAGTTAAAGTCTTTCTCTGCCAGAAGCAATTTGGCAGCAGCCACATTATTACGTGTAGACACAATGAATGCTTCAGCAGTTTGCTTAGTTAACTTCAGCTTACGACCACTACCTCCTTGCCATGTGCAGGTCGATACAATTTGGCAGGCGTCCTCCAACTTAGTGAAAGATGTACAGTCTGCTGTCCAAGGCTGTCTGGATTCGTCACGTAGAAGTGTAGCTGAGAAACGGTCTTTCACATTCATCATCTTGAACCACTCACTCATTTTCTGGGTGAGAATGACGGTGCCTTCGCTGATGTCCAATGAATCCTTGAAGGTCTTTAAGGCAGCGACAGTCTTGTCATTGAACACCTGACATACTAAGGGTACGCTCTGTCGTTGAAGGGGTTTGAGGAAAACAGCGGTGTGCGTCAGCTTGGTTAAACAAATAGGAGTTGCTCGGTCGATCTCATAAAGCTTCTGAATATCACTCCAGTAAGCTTTGTACTCATTGCCATGTATAAGAAATGAGAGTGTCTGGCCATCAACAGTAATCCAGTTGTTACGAACATTTTTGAAGATGTGCACGTAGTCGTACACTAAGAACATAGATTGCTCTTGAATGGATAGCACTTGACAACTTCCAGGTCCTCCAAGTTTCGAATAAACACTGCGATTGGTATTGCAATTGTCACATATCAAAGAAATCACAGTACCGCCAGCACCAACTACAGCTGAGGCAGCTTCAGTAAGAAGTTCACTCAGCTTATCGGCAGGTAGCTTTTTGCAGGGTAAAACGCGTAAAATATAGCGTGGACCACCAAAATGGCAGGCAACTTCAACAACCATAGCATGTGAAGCAAGCATTTCATGGTCACTACCCGCTGCAACATTTTGAGCATATCCTACAACATGTCCTCCAGAAAATCGCAATGTCTATATCAGCTTTACTTCATCAAACATTAGATTCACCAAACGCTGCTGCGGCTTAAGCTGGTCGAATAACGTTTTGAGGTTGGAGTCCTGCAGACTACTAGAAAGCACCTCTTTTATCTTTTTTGTTGATGGTAGAATGCTAAGAGCCAGGGATGGATTTCGCCTGTCGTCACTTTCTTGAGCTTTTAACTCAATATTACTTAATTCATCCTCTCTTACTTTTTCTCTTTATTAGTGTTAATATGATAAATTTTATTTTCATAATTCCTATCTGGTTAAGTCCATGTATATATGTGAATAATTTTGTGTTGAAAAAGAGTAACTCCAATCAAAAGATTGTTAGCTGAACAGACCATCGACACCATTCTTCATCCCTTTATTATTCTTTCTAGCTTCAGCATTGAAGTCCTCAATCTCAATTTTCATATCTCTTCTGGGATCTCATTTATTACAATCTGCAGATATTCATAGTAATAATCGTTCCTTTCTAAAGGGGAATAATTTTTGGGTGCATAGCAAGAAAACTATAATACTCATATTGCACTATTTTGATTTGAACTTTGCAAGTAACAGTCTACTATTTATATCTCTTCACTTGGTTATTGCCTTTCCTGCTCTTGGTGATATCATTATTATTATTATTATTATTACTATCCAAGCTACAACCCTAATTGGAAAAGCAAGATGCTATAAGCCCAGGGGCTCCAATAGGGAAAAATAGCCCAGTGAGGAAAGGAAATAAGGAAATAAATAACTGAAGAGAACAAATTAACAATAAATCATTCTAAAAAAAGTAATGTCAAAAGAGATATATCATATATAAACTATTAACAACGTCAACAACAAATATGTCATATATAAACTATAAAAAGACTCATGTCCGCCTGGTCAACAAAAAAGCATTTGCTCCAACTTTGAACTTTTGAAGTTCTACTGATTCAACAACCCGATTAGGAAGATCATTCCACAACTTGGTAACAGCTGGAATAAAACTTCTAGAGTACTGCGTAGTATTGAGTCTTATGATGGAGAAGGCCTGGCTATTAGAATTAACTGCCTGCCTAGTATTACGAACAGGATAGAATTGTCCAGGGAGATCTGAATGTAAAGGATGGTCAGAGTTATGAAAAATCTTATGCAACATGCATAATGAACTAATTGATCGACGGTGCCAGAGATTAATATCTAGATCAGGAATAAGAAATTTAATAGACCGTAAGTTTCTGTCCAACAAATTAAGATGAGAATCAGCAGCTGAAGACCAGACAGGAGAACAATACTCAAAACAAGGTAGAATAAAAGAATTAAAACACTTCTTCAGGATAGATTGATCACCGAATATCTTAAAAGACTTTCTCAATAAGCCAATTTTTTGTGCAATTGAAGAAGACACAGACCTTATATGTTTCTCAAAAGTAAATTTGCTGTCAAGAATCACGCCTAAAATTTTGAAAGAGTCATACAAATTTAAAGAAACATTATCAATACTGAGATCCGGATGTTGAGGAGCCACCGTCCTTGACCTACTTACAATCATACTTTGAGTTTTGTTAGGATTCAACTTCATACCCCATAATTTGCACCATGCACTAATTTTAGCTAAATCTCTATTAAGGGATTCACCAACCCCAGATCTACATTCAGGGGATGGAATTGATGCAAAGAGAGTAGCGTCATCTGCATATGCAACAAGCTTATTTTCTAGGCCAAACCACATGTCATGTGTATATAGTATGAAAAGTAATGGGCCAAGAACACTACCCTGTGGAACACCGGATA
>NC_090726.1:56156759-56161759 GCF_036898095.1 Palaemon carinicauda | reverse complement strand
CTGTAGCTGCTTTGGTTGTAAAGGGAACTATGGTGGGACACCTTATGTAAAAGTCATATCCTTCCCAAAAGATCCTGAGGAGAGGGAGAGATGGATATTGGCAATGCCGAATGAGAAAGAAAGCTTGAGACGCTTGAAGGAGATATATATTCGTGAGACACATTTCAATTGTGAATGGGTGTCAGTTAAGGGTGGCAAGCGACCCAAACAACCTCCATCAATATTTCCTGGAATACCAAAATCAGCTTTGAAGCAGGTTACCTCAGCACCACGCCCAACATCATCTTCTACATCACAATCAAGAGCTAAAAAGGTCCATGCAGCTGCTGAGGCTGCAGACAAAATCCAAGATTTCGACCAATTTCGCGCCAAAATTAGCTCCTATTTTCCTGGTTTTAACGTCATAAAAGACCAGAAAGATCTCTACCTATCAAGAACTGACGCTACTGGACAAACTGTCAAGCAGTTCTTTCATCTACAACAAGTCAACTCACCTTTTGGATTCCTATTCTTGAATAGAGTTGAGAAAGATGGCATTGAGGTGTCTAACCGACTTTTTCCTTTGCAAAAGAACAGCTTGCTCTCAAAATGGTCCCAGATTAGATCCATAACTGAACAGGTAAACACCTATGATTACATAAGCCAGGAAAGTCTTCAGTACATAATAAGCCAGCTCTGCAAAATGACTGAGGCACAGGAGCTTCCTCATTTAACCTTCATTTTGTCACAGCTGTGGCTTGTGTTCAAACCTCCTGATGGTCGTCGAGTTCATACCAACACTCTGATATTCGCTATGCAGCTTCACAACATATCACCCAGTGCATACAAAATGATTCGTCGATCTGGCTTAATCATTCTACCATCAACAAAAAAGATAAAAGATGTGCTTTCTAGTAGTCTGCAGGACTCCAAACTCAAAACGTTATTCGACCAGCTTAAGCCGTAGCAGTGTTTGGTGAATCTAATGTTTGATGAAGTAAAGCTGATCGAGACATTGCGATTTTCTGGAGGACATGTTGTAGGATATGCTCAAAATGTTGCAGTGGGTAGTGATCATGAAATGCTTGCTTCACATGCTATGGTTGTTGAAGTTGCCTGCCATTTTGGTGGTCCACGCTATATTTTACGCGTTTTACCCTGCAAAAAGCTACCTGCCGATAAGCTGAGTGAACTTCTTACTGAAGCTGCCTCAGCTGTAGTTGGTGCTGGTGGTACTGTGATTTCTTTGATATGTGACAATTGCAATACCAATCGCAGTGTTTATTCGAAACTTGGAGGACCTGGAAGTTGTCAAATGCTATCCATTCAAGAGCAATCTATGTTCTTAGTGTACGACTACGTGCACATCTTCAAAAATGTTCGTAACAACTGGATTACTGTTGATGGCCAGACACTCTCATCTCTTATACATGGCAATGGGTACAACGCTTACTGGAGTGATATTCGGAAGCTTTATGAGATCGACCGAGCTACTCCTATTCGCTTAACCAAGCTGACGCACACCGCTGTTTTCCTCAAACCCCTTCAACACCAGAGCGTACCCATAGTATGTCAGGTGTTCAATGACAAGACTGTCGCTGCCTTAAAGACCTTCAAGGATTCATTGGACATCAGCGAAGGCACCGTCATTCTCACCCAGACAATGAGTGAGTGGTTCAAGATGATGAATGTGAAAGACCGTTTCTCAGCTAGACATCTACGTGACGAATCCAGACAGCCTTGGACAGCAGACTGTACATCTTTCACTAAGTTGGAGGACGTCTGCCAAATTGTATTGACCTGCACATGGCAAGGAGGTAGTGGTCGTAAGCTGAAGTTAACTAAGCAAACTGCTGAAGCATTCATTGTGTCTGCACGTAATAATGTGGCTGCTGCCAAATTGCTTCTGGCAGAGAAAGACTTTAACTACATTCTTCCTGCTATATTCGCGGATGAAGCCTTGAAAAAGTTTTTCGGTCAAGCCAGGCAAAGAAGTGGTGGAAACTTCTACATTGATGTAGTTGACATTATGGCTGCAGCAAAAGTTACAAATTTGCAGACACTTCTAAAGCCTGACATTATGCCAGAATCTAGTTCTCGTGTGCTTGATTGCGACAAGAATTGTACTTCTTCCATAAATCCAGATGAGCGAAGTGAAATCATTGACGAGATCACTCCTCAAGACACTCGGGAGCTCTTGAGGTCTGCTGATAACCTTAAACATAAAGTTGTATATTTGGCTGGATACCTTGTTCATAAATATTTTAATAGCACTAGTATGGAGGATATCATAGATGATGAAGATGGTAAGGAGGTGTCATCTGAGTTCTTAGATCATTTGAATAGAGGTAGACTGAGTGTGCCAACTATTTCAACTGTCTTTTTTCTACATTATGCCTATAATTTGCATGCCATGACTAAAATGCATTGCCGCTTTTATTTTGCTGAATTGTTATCTTTTGTAGATGCACCTTTAGCTACTAATAATGCAGCATGTACGACTTTAGCCAACATTCTATTGAAAGCTCAGGTTTTTAATGTAAGTGACAAAGAAAAGCCTGTGAGATGCCTCAGGAGGCAAGAAAAGCTGTCCATCTAGCGATGTTCATCTAATCAAATGTTAATGTGTTTGAGTTTTGTTGTGATGAGAAATACCGTTCTTTATTTCTTATTTTAGTGTTTCATTGTTTTAGGGCTTGTTTGGAACGTTTGAGTAATACAATATTTGACAATATATATTAAATTTAGACAGAACTACAGACTTGCCTCTTATTATAATCAGCCATACCTCACCATCTATGAGTTACACACAAAAACGAGTAAAAATGACCAAAATTCACTATTTGACCTTGAAATGTGATCTTTTGACCTTGAAGATGATGAAGATGACCCCAGGTGGTGTTGAAAATGTCACTATTGAACTCACCGTCCTCAAAAACCCCCATATTGACTCAGAGAACATGTTTCTAGCCTCTTACAAGTCATTTTTAGTCCAGGACTCAAGTTAATCCTTCAGACTCAAGTTAAAAACCCCGATCAGGGGACGTTCCAGTCCTTTCTTGAAGGACGATATATGACAATATAAATTAAATTCGGACAGCTCTGCAGACTTGCCTCAAATTGTAATCAGCTATCTTGCACCATTTATGAGTTACACACAAAAAAACGAGCAAAAATGACCAAAATTCACAAATTTTACCTTGATAAATGACCTTTAGACCTTGAAGATGACCCCAGGTGCTGTTGGAAATGTTACTATTGAGCTCACCATCCTCAAAAACCCCTATATTGTTCCAGAGAACGTGTTTCTAGCCCTTCTAGAAGTCATTTTAGTCCACACTCAAGTTAATCTTTCAGACTCAAGTTAAAAACCCTGAGCAGGGGACGTTCCAGTCCTTCCTTAAAAGAGTTGTACCAACCGTGTTTCACACAATTGTACATAATTACTTTTGTATATATTATGCTTGTATCTTCGCTCTTCCCTAGCACTAAAACGAACATTAAAATTCATGTCTGGTTTTTCCTCTGTGATGTTGTCTGTGTTGTGAACTTGTTATGTCCTGTTGCCTTGAGGTTTTGTATATAAGGAGAGTGTTCCACAATAATATAACTCAGTCATTTCCAATCTGCCTTTGAGTTCACACCCTTACTCGGCGCCGTCACATTGGTGACCCCGGAAGTCGATTCGCTCCCACTGCCCTCCACCCCCACCTCCCTCGCCCCTCCATCGTTGGTACTATAACGGAGACTACATCAGTTGGCGCCGCGGCCGCCCCATTGAAACTTTCACTGTTTGCCACCGGAGAGGCGTTAGCTTGGTTTCAATGCGCTGAAGTCCACTTTCGTATCAGGGGCGTGACTCGCTCAACCACCAAAGCGGATTATGTTCTCACGGCGATACCCGTGGACACCTTCCCAGAAATATCCGACAGGCTTTGTGAACAAGGAGACACCCCAATAGCGTATGACGCCCTTAAATCATACCTTCTGCAGCAGTACTCGCCGTCGCCAGCTGCCCGTATAGCAAAGCTTTTTCAGCTCTCGCAACAACCGTTGGGGGACCAAAGGGCTTAGCTTGCCCTCAGGGAAATGACCAGTATCGCTCGCCTTCAACCTGCCGCAGACGGCTCTCCTCGTGAGGTGAACCTACTTCGTGCCCTTTGGATACGCCGTTTACCTGAACCTGTACGCGCTGCCATACCTGATGTCGATAGTTTACCCATAAAGGACTTCATGACCAAAGCCGACACCCTTATGGACAGCCACTTCAAGACCTCCATCAACGCCTCCACCTCTGACGACGAGGATGCCTATTCAACGTCAACCGAAGCTGACATGAATGCCGTAGGACATACACGCCTACCCCTTGACTACCTCCCATCCGCCGCAGTTTTGCTACTATCACTTCAGATTCGGGGCAACCGCGAAGAAATGTGCTAAAGATTGCCAGTGGCCAAAAAACATGTAAGCAGGCCATCGCTTGTGGCGGTGGCCTCCCGTGTTTCTAATCTTTTCTTTTTACAGGATGCAGGTACGGGCGTGCGATTTTTGGTAGACACGGGTGCTTGTCGTTCTCTTTTGCCAAGGAAACTCTTCAAGGCACGACGTAGTCTGTCTACATCTGCCGACGTCCACTTGGTAGCTGCCAACGGATCTGCGATACCCACCTACGGTTACGAGAACCTCACATTATTGTTCAGAAACGGTAAATTCTATTGGAAGTTTCTCGTTGCTGACGTCACAATGCCAATCCTCGGTGCGGATTTCCTCTCTCATTTCCACCTTCTGGTCGATGTCGCCCACCGACGATTGGTAGCGCAGACTTGTACTTGTCGACACCTCTTCAACCCGCCCCCTCTAACCTCGCTCTCCACATCAGTGCACCCACGGATGCCTACGCCCACCTCCTCACGTCGTACCCGGAAGTTTTCCGTCCAGAACTTCGCCAAACGCCCACGGTTCCTGCCAAGCACGGTATTTATCACCATATCAAGACAACGGGATCCCCAGTCTTCGCAAAA
>NC_090726.1:56144259-56149259 GCF_036898095.1 Palaemon carinicauda | reverse complement strand
TGACATCATAAATAGTTAAATAATTTATAAAATTGCCATAAAAACTAAAATATTATTCTGTAAACATGTATAACCTAGAATAATTCACAGCGGAAAGGAAGTTTACCAAAAAAAAAAAAAAATCTATATGAATTGTTTTTCATGAATCCTTCTTCAATAAATATGTAAATATAGGATATTTATATCACAATTAATAAACAAATGAAAACGACACAATAACTGAAAATGCATTCATTTCTTTCTTTTTAGGTAGATCATGATGACGACACTCAAAAATCAACAGCTCTTGGCGACTGATGTCCAGAATGTTAATTTGACAGAGCAATATTTGTCATATGTAAAGAAAAGGCTCACAAAAAAAGTTGATTAGTACACCAAACGGATGTAAACAAATACGGAAAGCATGGGATATTTGAAGTGATTCTGTGAAGAAACATATCAGATTTGTGGTAGCAAATAATGATTTTTCTAATATATCTTGATTAAATGCCACGAGAAATATACAAATTAAACTTTACACTAATGTCCTCGTCAGCGTGTAGAACTGCAATATATCTTGCCATCATCCTCAGGGGCAACAAGTCTAGTATATCGTACTCAATCAAGTGAACGGTCATCATCAGACCCTATCAATACAAGAAATGTGATGCACCATAGGAACTACATTATTTGACACCAGAGTCTCACAAACAAGAATTCAATAAGCTCGGGATCTCTGAGGATAATCGAGCCATATCTTTCCTGGAAGCAGCAAACTATTTTCATGATGATAGGTTTGGTTATATTCATGATATCAAGGATAAATCTGCAATTTTCAGAGCCGAATTGTACTACCATAAACATTGCCTGACTTCAAAAAATAGTCAAATTCTATGAAATATACCAAGAAATAGAGATTTCATGGTATATAATGAGATAATATGGGAACTGCATAGATTTCACCTACCTTGACGTCATGTGCAAATCTCATATGGTTTATAGTGTTACGCCTAATAGACCAGATGCGTTGGTAGAACATATACATTTCAGCAATCAAGCATAATTCTGATTCCCTTTGGTAAACAACAATCCTGAGTGTCATGAATTTGTCTTTGATGATAGATTTGGTAATGCCCAAGATCTTATACATATAGGCTCTAGTATGTACTTACCAGAAGTGATATTTCTTTGTATGGCCTATTTGTACAATTTTGATCCAGTGACATACCCAAAAGCTGCGACAGTTGTAATTATGAAAACAGTATGTACCGGAGATGACGGATATGGTGAAGAGCTAACTCATCAACATGAAAAATAGTAATTTGAACCGACTGCCTCTGAATATCTCTTGACTCAATTCTGCAAAAAGACCTAAACTTTGTTCCAGAGTATGTATTACATTCATCACCGTGACAGAAAAAGAAATCTGATGCATGTAATGACGCCGAATCACCGCATAGTCTATGATAGGGTGGGTGTGGGGATTCTCATAAAAATCTTGCATCACAAATGCCTCTCACTTAGTTATACAAAAATGCAATGATACCAATATGATATAGGAACCTATACCAATCAATTGAATAGAAATGGTATTGCATTGCCAGCATATATAGATCCAGGAAAGCTCAAATTAGCAGGTTTTGAAAAACTCAGTTCATGAAGGCGCTAATCTATTGAACATAATACAGTCTTTGTTCTATACCAAGACAAACCTTTTCCACAGACGTCAAACCCTCATTGATCTGATGCACTAATTGAAAGGCACCAAAGGCCCTTAAGGAATCACTCTCATGCCAAGTTCTTAAAGACTTTAAAACACCCGGAAAAAGGCCTGAACTTCCTAATACTTTTGAGGGTAATGAAAAGCAAGACAAATCATATAAAAATGACAATACTAAACTTACAGACCTAGCATGGTCAATCCCCCATCTAAACCTAGAGGTCAAAGACATCCAGTTGGCAAGAATCACGTTACCTCAAACACAATCAATAACATTATGGTCTATGACTGATTTAGTCTGAACAACTGAAAACATTCCTCTCAAACAAATGATATTATTTCTTCCTGTTCTACCTTATCCGGTCTCTGCCCTGTGTTTGGTGGTCACTCTTGCATGCAGGAGTCTCCTTCCGATGAGTGTCAGGAGTGGTTGTCCTACTAGTGGACAAGGTATAGTAAATAACGGAGAGAGGCTAAGAGAAACTCTTTATGCAGTGCTGGATGAGTATACTCTTAAAATTCTGCTGATAATTGGTGCTGATAAAAATCCCTTTTTATACAGATGAGAATGTTTACAATACTGCAAAAGAAATGCAGCTCATGAGACCAGAATAATTTAAGCGCCTCGTGATTCTTTCTTAGGAATTTTTGCACAGTAGACATTTTTATGATGCTTCACATGTAGTTTATATGGATGTGGGGCACAACATGTATGACTTGAGACTAGGATGTTTAGCCCAATAGTTATTTGGAAGTCTATTCTATAACCGCTCACTTGCGGGCTAATAACTACTAGCTGAAAAAATCCAATGCCTGTTGTACAATGAATTCTGTGATGAAAAGTCAGCATTTAATTACTCTGAAGAACTAGCAATACTGCTCAAACTGAAGAAAGGTACAACCTCAGGAAATATATCAGAAAGGCAGAGACTAAACATCATCCAAGAAAATTGTCGATAATACGAATACCTTTATTGATGGATGATCTGCCTCAGTTGAAAACTTTAAGTTTTGGTAATAGTTATAGGAACTTATTACGATTGTGCTTATTCTGTAGCCAATTGATTGGCAGGGGTTCTAGGACAAAGCATCGCACAATGGGATATCATCTACCATGAGATGATGTGCGTGAAAAATATACACGAGGAAGATGCTGGTGTCATTGATAGGACGTTTGAGGTCTGGTACCTTTATGAATCTTCTCAATCAACCAAAGACAGCAGGGACGGAAATATGCGAACCATAATGCAGAAAATTGGAGAACATGGGTCACCATATTTGACACTGTCACCCTGTTCTTCACAACTTTTTAACGAAAATAAGAAATTATGTACGTAATGCCTCAAGGAGAGACAAGAAGTTTGAGACATTCTACTCCGAAAGGTTTGTCAAAAAAAGCTCCAAAATGATTAATATTGTGCATAATGAAAATCTGAAGCCCATGATTGTTGCCCCCCCCCCCCCCAAAAAAAAAAAAATAAATAAATAAATAAAATAAAATAAAACACTACCCTACAGGTCAGCCAAGTAGTATATAAGAAAGAAAAACAAATTCCAATAGGTTAAGATCGAGGCCTACTTACCAAGGATATTTCACAGTATGATGTTCCATCCCCCGTGCTGTTTCTTGATAAAGGGTTCATATGAAACCCGAGGAAAGTTAGCTCATCAGTGTACTTAACGAAAAACTGGAGTCTGGTGATTATTCCTATCATCACCAGCCTAGGTCAGCCTTCCTGATAGACGTCGTGACTGCTGCTTACAAGGTGCTGATTGATGGTTTCAGACTTTTTCGCTCTAATTACATATTTCAAAGAGGTGATTGACCTATGTCGTACCTTTGGACGTTGTCATTACATTTTTGATATCTATGATGACAGATCTCCTTCATAAAGAAATTACCACAATATGGCCTTCAAAGAAAAACAAATATCATCTACATATTCTAGTCTACAATTAAGTCTGTCTTCAGTCATCAAAAGGCCAAATACACCAAACCGTGCTCAGTCAGCCATATACAGACATTAATGAGAAGAAATGCATAAAAGTTCACAATGTCTCATAACAGTCCAGGGATCAAACACATTAATGAGTAGAAATGCATCAAAGTTCACAATGTAACAGAATAGACCAGGGATTATCTATAGACAACAGTTGAAAAGGTAGGTGTACGTTCACCCATGACATACTTTACTGTATCCGTGAATGTTGCAGTACATGTGTTTCAGTATCCCCCTATTCTGATGTAATCGTTGCACTTCTATATTGTCTCAATATTTCCTAACGATGGAATAAAAAAAAAAAAATAAATAAAAAAAAACTATGGGTTAATGCTGAAGGAGGTGAAACTTCCAATTTTTTACCACTAAATATTCTCCATGATCACCAGGGAAATGAGCTTTGCATAGTTCTTCCAGCGCCACATAATCTATGTGGATGTGACAACAGTAGTTGAATTAGCAGCAAGAAAGGAGCCCTCCAGTCCAGCCCGGGAATCAATCATTAACAATTCGGAAACTCGGCTGATATTAGCCCTATCATGATTTAGCACGTAGAATCTTTCTTGGTAAATCTTCTAAAATTAGCAAGGAACACAAACATTTCTATATATCTCAGAAGATATCTAATTCACTTTTTAAAAATCAATATCACTTCCTGATTGGCTTCCAACTAGTAAAGGACTTGAAATACTCATCCATTGGGCTTTCGTTAGTGCTTATGATTCAATATATGTTCTTGGTCGACTCAACAGTGCTCCAATTACAAAACTTAATCCCTAAAGATATGGCTTTAAGCTTGAGGATGGGCTTTTTTTCATCATCCTCGTCATCATGGAATACTCGTGCGGCACCTTGGACTTTGGTTTCCCATTGTAGCAAATACACCAGAGTAATCTGATCATGCCGAGCAGTCTAGGGGAAGTGTGTGATGTTCTGTACTTGTTTGAAACTGTAAGTTGAAAACAATGATTATAGATGCAAGATCTAAGTCCTCTGTCATGGTATTTAAAAAAAAAAAATCTAGTTTTCTATAACCTTAGATCACCAACAAAAGTCTCATGATTGACCTAAAAATGTATAATTGCATAACAATATATCGGAAAAACTAATAAACACTCCGTAAATAAAGAATGGAATGATGTACAATTCAAGATAATTTTGAATTTAGGAAATTAAATCTAATGAAAAAGTCTCTGAGGAAAAAAAAAAATACAGACTTCACTGCAATGTAGGCATAATTATCTGCTGAAACTCATAAATTTTCTCATGAGTAATGGGATAACGAGATCTGACAAAATTTT
>NC_090726.1:56136759-56139259 GCF_036898095.1 Palaemon carinicauda | reverse complement strand
GATGCGCAGGTGACGGAGGTGTTCCTCTTTTGAGGAGGAGAACACAAGTATGTCGTCCACATAACATACACAGAAAGGGAGGTCCCCTAAGATGCCATCCATGAGCCGTTGAAACGTTGCCCAAGCATTACGAAGGCAAAAACAGGAGTAATTGAAGGTGTATGTACCAAATGGAGTGGTGATGGCGGTCTTGGGGATGTCTTTTGGGTTCATAGGCACCTGATAATAACCCTTCAGGAGGTCGAGCGTAGAGAAAACCTTCGCTTTGTGCAGGTAGGTCACGTCGGCAATGTTTGGGAGGGGGTAGTGATCCGGTTCTGTTTGCATGTTCAGGTGCCTGTAATCCCCGCACGGACGGAGGGAACCGTCTTTCTTCAGAACGATGTGTAAGGGTGACAACCATGGGCTGGAGTCCTTTTGGCAAAGGCCCATTTCCTCAATTTCGGCGAACAACTGTTTGGCGGCTGCCAATCGTTCCGGTGCCAGACATCTGAATTTTGCGAAGACTGGGGGTCCCGTCGTCTTGATATGGTGATAAATACCGTGCTTGGCAGGAACCGTGGGCGTTTGGCGAAGTTCTGGACGGAAAACTTCCGGGTACGACGTGAGGAGGTGGGCGTAGGCATCCGTGGGTGCGCTGATGTGGAGAGCGAGGTAAGAGGGGGCGGGTTGAAGAGGTGTCGACAAGTACGAGTCTGCGTTGACCAATCGTCGGTGGGCGACATCGACCAGAAGGTGGAAATGAGAGAGGAAATCTGCATCGATGATTGGCATTGTGACGTCAGCAACGAGAAACTTCCAATTGATTTTACTGTTTCCGAACGATAATGTGAGGTTCTCGTAACCGTAGGTGGGTATCGCAGATCCGTTGGCAGCTACCAAGCAGACGTCGGCAGATGTAGACAGACTACGTCGTGCCTTGAAGAGTTTCCTTGGCAAAAGAGAACGACAAGCACCCGTGTCTACCAAAAATCGCACGCCCGTTCCTGCATCCTGTAAAAGAAAAGGTTAGAAACACGGGAGGCCACCGCCACAAGCCATGGCCTACTTACATGTTTTTTGGCCATTGACAATCCTTGGCACATTTCTTCGCGGTTGCCCCGAATCTGAAGTGGTAGTGGCAAAACTGCGGCGGATTGGAGGTAGTAAGTGGCTGTAGAAGTCGTTCGTTGGGGTGCAAGGGATTGGTGGGTGGTGGGCGGCTTTGTCGCCGCTTCGGCACGTCACGGGGTAGGCGTGTATGTCCTACGGCATTCGTGTCAGCTTCGGTTGACGTTGAATAGGCATCCTCGTCGTCAGGGGTGGAGGCGTTGATGGAGGTCTTGAATTGGCTGTCCATAAGGGCGTCGGCTTTGGTCATCAAGTCCTTTATGGGTAAACTATCGACATCGGGTATGGCAGCGCGTACAGGTTCGGGTAAACGGCGTATCCAAAGGGCACGAAGTAGGTTCACCTCACGAGGAGAGCCGTCTGCGGCAGGTTGAAGGCGAGCGATACTGGTCATTTCCCTGAGGGCAAGTGAAGCCCTTTGGTCCCCCAACGGTTGTTGCGAGAGCTGAAAAAGCTTTGCTATACGGGCGCCTGGCGACGGTGAGTACTACTGCAGAAGGTATGTTTTGAGGGCGTCATACGCTATTGGGGTGTCTCCTTGTTCACAAAGCCAGTCGGATATTTCTGGGAAGGTGTCCTCGGGTATCGCCACGAGAACATAATCCGCTTTGGTGGTTGAGCGAGTCACGCCCCTGATACGAAACTGGACTTCTGCGCGCTGAAGCCAAGCAAACGCCTCTCCGCTGGCAAACGATGAAAGTTTGAATGGAGCGGCCTCAGCACCAACTGCCGTAGAGTCCACCATAGTATCAACGATGAAGGGGCGAGGGGGTGGGAGTGGAAGGCGGTGGGAGCGATTCGACTTCCGGGGTCATCAATGTGACGGGCCGAGAGAGGGTAGTGAATTCAAAGGCAGGATGCAATCAACTGTGTTGTTTATTAAGGAACACTCTCCTTTATATACAAAACCTCAAGGAAACAGGACATAACCTGTTCGAGAGACAGACAATGTTACAGAGCAAAACCGGAGACATGATCATTCAGTTTCTTTTTATTGCGAGGGAAGAGCGCAGATACAAGCATAATATATACAAAATAATTATGTACAATTGTGTGACACACGGTTAGTACAGATAAATGTAAATATCAAGTAAAATGGCATATTATACCGAATTCCAACTTGCGAATAAATATACAATGGAATTCCTTTTTGAAAATATATTCCCTGCTGGGCAGAGATTCCAGCATATGAATCTCCGTCGAAACCATGCCTGGAAGGACTTAAACAACTGAGCTATCAAGTGACATATACAGTAAGTTTATGACAAGTCACCGTACATATTCCTGTTGAATTCAGAAATATGATTTTATACTTGAAATATACTTATCGACACTACTGTAGCTGAATTGTAAGTTTGCAACTTCTGTTTATTTATGATGAATATATATC